>NC_055705.1:11803183-12090683 GCF_017639745.1 Melanotaenia boesemani
ATTACAGCAATTTTTTTAAAAGCTATGTAATGTGTAGGAGTCTAAATTAAGCAAGCTATGACTGAGTGATTAAGCTAATTTCTTTGCTGATTACAATTTCTTGCAGATGGCTAGTGGAGTACTTTGATGTTTTCCACTTTAGTAGCAGGAATGAAGAACCCGAGGTCACCGGCTTACAGACTCACTATTGTCTTCTTACATCAGTGTATATTCTATTATGACTTATACCTGCTAGATATAATAAAAAGCAACCCAAATAATTTGAAATTTGTTTAAATTTGGACAATACATTATCAACTTACTCTGAAAAAAACCCTATTTATGGTGTGACTTGCTTTTTTAGGGGATCCAAATCTCATCTCCAAACTGTGAAAAACTATTTTTAACAGTCACTTTTGTATGAAGGTTCATTTTACCTGGAAAATTGCTGCTGAAGTGAAACCATCTGCGCTCGTCCCAGCTCTGACTCCTCTGTCACTTCCCGGAGACGCTTCTCACTCTCCAGTCGCAGGCGTCGCTCTTCCTCTAGTTCGTGGATCAGCTTTTCTCGCTGTGGACACAGAAACACAAGAAGGATGTTTAAGCCTTGGCGACGTGCAGCCTAAAGGCTATAAAGATCATTCTCAAGTCATCTGCCATATTTATGGCCCTCAACCGTTCCAGGGATGGGATTTCTCACTATGGACCAGGCCTGATCTCTGACCCTTCTTGGAAAAAAAAGTGTAAGTGGAAACAGGATGTTTCAGAGTCATGATCACCAAAGCATCTGTGATGAGGTTCACTAGACATCTTTCTAGTGTTTCTGGCCTTTGTTTCACACCTTAGGTGTGAAAGAAAATGAGAGTGTAAGGACCAAATGACATTTAAGCTACTAGAGAGGCTTTACTTGCAGTAGCTTGTTGTTACCTTGGAATGCTTTGAATGAAGCATCCTTTGACTCGACCTGTGTGAGAGAAAGTTCATATAAAATGTCAAACAGCATCACTGAGCCTAGCTGTTTCTTTCTGTTCTTTCCTGTCATCGTACATCCTCTGCATGTTTCATTTATCTTTACTGTGCTGTTGCTTAGTAACTTTGCAAAGAATGTTATTTATGGTTAAATATGATCTCATGTGATTCAGTTATTGATGGACTTCAAATTGAGGAGCAAGAGTCCATCAGTAAGAGGCAGTTTGAGAGGATCAATTTATACTTCACTGCAGTTAAGCTTTGAAATTAAAGTTCAATATCTTAATATTTACTCACCCCATACTTCTGTGCTATTATCTGGGGACTTTTAAGCAAAGTGCTATTGGGTTTTCTGCAGCCCTAATGGTGTGGGATAACCCTGTTGCCCCTCTTTGGAGCTGTACCACAAGCTCTCACACATCATAGCTTTATTTGCTCTTTTTCCACCAGACAATCCCAAAATGATAGCCCCTTTTTCCACTTAATTGGATTTCTCTCTTTCGGATGGCTTCAGCCACCGACTCCCAAAGGACCAAACTGTCTTTGCCTAAAACCCAAACTTCAAAGACTGGCACTGTGCTGGAAAGCTCCCTCTCCTGAACAAGGGATGTTTGGCACAGCAAGTGAGTTTTTTGTGTTTTTTTTTTTTTTTTACAAAGTTGCAGAGGAGCTTGGAGCAACTGCTGCCAGAGAGGCCAAGGATTTTAGCTGACAGAGAAAATGAGCAAGGATTATTGTTTTAGTCTTTCAGCTTCTGCAAAAGTCTGGCATCCACTGTTACTGAGGGCTTATGACAAAGCAGTTGGCTCCTATTGCACAACTAAAGACTTAAGTGATTAATTATCTGTCATAATCTCATCAAGAATATCAGCTAAAGAATACAAGATTGTAAACTGATCTGAGGGCAAAATGACTGAATGGTGGGGAAAAGTTGCTTATTTGGTTGAATATGTGATTGACAAAGAAGTTATTTTTCTTTAAAAGGTATTAAAGGCCCAGTACAAAGTATTTAGTGACATCTAGTGGCAAAGTGCCAGATTACAACCAAGTGAATACTCAAATACTACAGGATTACCTATTGAATGTTCAATATTTTGACTCTAAGTTAAACTATTCTTGAACAGAGTTGGACTTAGTAATTTATCTGATATCATAGTTCTGACTGTCACTGCAACATCACAAAACAATTAGAAAAGGAAGCCTTTGGCTTTAGTTTTCAACATCTTGAGTAAACATAGTAATTCAGTGCATTTCCAACTCATTGGCATGTGTTTCAAACTAAGCTGTGATCTTTTTTTAATATTTGACAAGGATCAAGTGAAACTGAGCAAACAAGTAAAACATGAATTCATCTATTGTATTAATCTAAGACATTTGCATCAACTACCCAACCAAATGGAGAATGAATTCAAGAACATGCGCTATCTCACCTAACCCCTGGAGGAAATCGGTAAAACTGACTTCCAGTGCCTCTTAAATTCAAGATTTAAACTAATTAATTTAAAGTGGTTAGGATTAAATAGTCAAAGGTTGAATCCCAGTTTCTTCTGATACTTGACTTCCATACATTCCATCAATACATCCCACTATTTTCCACCAATTATCTGGGAGTGGGTCATAAAGGCAGCAGTCTAAACAGAGATCCCTAAACCTTCCTTTCCCCAGACACCTCCTCCAGTTCTCCTGAGGGGCACACCAAGTCATTCACAAACAAGTCAAGACATGTAATCTCTCCAGCAGGCCCTAGGTCTGACCTTAGGCCTTCTCCTACAGGGTCATGTCCAAAACAACACTCTTGGGAGTGTTCTGGAAGGCATCCTGACCAGATGCCCATATACAACTTCAACTGGATCCTTCCAAGAAGGAGAAGCAGCTATTCCTTTGAGCCTCCTAGATGAGATAATTAAACTCTGTAGATGGTAGACTGCCCACCCTAAAGTGGACTTTTTAAATGAGGATCATGGCATGAGACAAAGTGGTGTTTGATACTTGATTACTTGAACATATGATGACCATAACCTACACTAAAGACCCTTTCTAGAGCTGGTGTTTGGTTCATCTATTCAGAGATATAAGAAACTTGGAAATTTGATATGGTATACTCTGAGGGGAAAAAATGACCCATCCTTTTACTGCACATATTATTGGCTCCAAGATTAGAAAAACAGTGCTCAATTCACATGAATCTTCATATCATGTTGCATGTCTATGAATAAATGCACCAAAATGTTACAGAAAACCTGATCCCTTACAACTGACAGTCATCTCTCCCACTCTAGATCCCATCTTAAGCCCTTCCTCTCCATCCTAAGCACCACTCATTTGCTGAGTGCCATGACTTCAAAGAGGCTGAATTGCTTTCCACGGACAAGCTCTATGAGGCCATCTAGTGGTGTAAAGGTGGTATCTAGATAATGGATTCAGACACACACACACAAAGAAAAAACATCCACAACATGAGGTTTGGCTGTCTGAAAAGCTGCACCATAAAACCAAACTGCTACAAATATCAAAACAACTGGAAAGCATTTCTGTTAATTACATACCGTCTTGAATGCAATCAACAAACAGCCAAATTTCATTGAATTGCTGCTTTTGTCACAACAGCAGATTTTAACGGCCAGTGAGACAGAATATTAAATCCATGTCACCATTAAAACCAGTTCTGCTCCTCGCTGTGGCCATAAATTCATGGCTACTCTTTGGAGAAGCTCTTTACACAACTGTGAGGCTCCTCCTGTCAGGGGTTATGGCTGCTGTAAATCCTGTTATACTGAGGCATAAAGTACCTCCCCCTGCCAAAAGCAGAAACCAACGACTCTTTGGCTCTTCTTCTGCTTTTTCTTTCAGGAAAATGGTAAGACATTTGCAAAAAAAAAAAAAAAAAAAAAAGTAACACACAATGATGACTAAGAGCAAATAAACTTCCAGTAAGTTGGACAGATGGAAACATGTTTTAATAGCAGAAAAACAAAACAAAACAAACAAAAAAAGAAAACAAAAACAATAGTCATTAATTTCAGTTGCACCCTCCAGCATCCAGAGGTTTAGTTGAATTTCACTTTAGTGCAAACAAGCAGAGGTCTTTTATGGGCACTGCTGTATGCATTAATGTGCAGAGTATTGTTCTGCAGGTTGGCCTGGATTTGCACAAAAAGTGTAGTAGCTTCAGTCCTGATTGTTTGTAGCCCAAATGAACGCCCAAGGCATAAACCACCGACCCCTGTGTGTCTGCTGACACACTCATGCCAACAACCTCAATAAGAAAACAGGATTTATGGTCTACATAGTAGTAAAAGCCCTCTATTGCTTTTGTTCAATATATAATTTCAGCTATTTTACAAGGGTAGAGGCCATTAAATCAAACATTACCATATCTTTATGTGGCCAGTTTTTCTTGGTTGAAATGTTTATGGTCTACAGCAACTTTTGCTTTTTTTTTTTTTTTTCCTGTGGCTAATTAAAAGCACATTCTGTAATCAGCCCTACTGCAGCTATGAATACAACACGACTTAAGAAATGCCACGGGAAGACATCTCAAAGTCAACACAAATGGGATGAATCAAAAACATGCTTGGTAACTCTCTGTGAGAACATTTGTTTTAGTTAATCCAACCACTGAGGAAGATAATCCTCTCTCTTGACTCGCCGTTGGTAAGATGTAATGCCAGTTTTGTCCTGTAGGAGGCAACATGCTCCTGGAATAGAGCTGGAGCTGAGGCTATGTCAAACAATACAGCAGCTAGAAAAGGGGAAAAAAAGGCAAATGGAATAGAGAGTAATCTATAAAATGGCCCAGGCAGGATTTTATACTGGTATGCTCAGCCATATATCTGAAACAAGCCCGGATTGGGTGTTTCTGGATTAAAGCTGACCTCGGTCACTGTCAAGGCTGGCTTCATTTCCTGGCTGATAAAAAATGTTTCCATCTAGATATAACCGAATTTATCACCATCAACACATGGGGTTTCTTTTAAATTGAATGGATGGTGAGATGCTATTTTTCCAATACACTGTATGCAGTGGGATAAATGAGAAGCATACAGTAAATGTGTTGTACTGAACGTGTACACCACAAAGGGCTACTTCCCTATGTTTCCAAAAAACAGTCATATGGATAAAATGATATTAGCTGCAATGGAGTCCAGAATGAAGTTTGCCTTTGTAATTGGACAGTATTAGATGGTAATGTTATTCATCCAAGCTGAATTACTAGAAGACTCCAAGCCTCCTGGTGCCCTCTAACATCCACCAAGGACTCTAAATTAATTAGAGCCCTCTGCCTTTTCTTGTTGTGCCTGCAATGCTGTCCCCTATAAAAGGCAAGCTTTATCAGGTTAAGTGCATGTGTGCAGTGTGCATGGCCATGAGTGTGTCTCTGATTCCATGGGATGTCCATCTGTAACTGTACATGTGTTGTGTTTCTGTTTGGGGTACAGTTTGTGGGGCTCAATAATCTCTTCATTACACAGAAACCCCCCTCAGTTGGAGCTCTTTGCCTAATCAAAGGGCCGGGAGCGGATCTGGGGCCCGCTGCTAAAGCAAACATCGGGGACACAATGCAGCGTGCAGGTTCTTCATTCATAAATAAAACATGCCACAAGGCTCTGTGTGTGTGTATGTGTGTGTGTGTGTGTCTCACTCATCAGCAAGACAGAATTCACATGAAAGTGTAACATGAGGAGGATTTGGCCTCCCGGCTGGAACACAGTGTGATATATGAGCTTGGATACGATAAAGACAAATCAACGATTATCATTAGGGCGAAAGTACAATGGCAGACGTGCAAAATTAAACAAAATACTAAAATAAATAAGCTTTGCTAAATATCTTTAGTCATGCTTTGTATTGCTATTTTATGTCCTTAGTTTTGAAGGCTTACATGAGACGTTTTATGGTTGTTTTTCTGAAACGTTATGTTTGAAGTTGCTTTTTTCAGGGCCAAACGCAATGTTAGAAAAAGGACAACAATAACACGCAACATGAAGACAGAAAAAAACAACACTTAAAAAAAAGAGGAGTAAACAAAAGCATTTCACACAAAAAAGATATTCACAAAAGAAAAAATTACAAGCATCTTGCTGTGTTCTTTGCAATGCTGTAAAATGTTCTATAAACTTTTCTGTTTTCTTTTGTTTTTTTGTTTTTGTAGTGCTTCTGATTTTGTGGTTGTTTTAGTGAATGTTTGTAAAAATTCTCATTCTTTCAGATTATGAAATCCAACATAGATTGAGTCAAGTCAGCTGGACATGGTTTGTTTTTTTGGAGACTTTTGCTTTAATTCAGATGAGCTTCTTCACTTCTGATGGAGAAATTGGGAGATTTGACTTAAGTAGCCTGTGAAACCAGTGGTGTATTTGAGTTGTGGCCCACCCTAAATCTTGTAAGAGTGACTGGTCATAGTTTCACTAGAGGCTAAAGTGTGAAAAGGTGGTGTCAGTCTCCTTAAAGGATGCCCTGTCTCAGTCCTCCCTCTCCTTTACTCTTTACTTTGACATCATTTAAACCAATTGTCCTCTGTATCCAAGTTTTTAACTTAACATTTCTCAAAAGTGTGTAATTTGTTATTAGGATGACAAGAAGAGCTGTCAGGCCTGATGAGTTGGCTCTCATGTGTTGAGCCATCCATCTATTTAGAAGTTTTTGGGTTCCTAGGTGCAGGGCTCATTGCAATCCTACACAGGCTTGTATTTTTGAGAATGTGGAGTCAGTCTGGGCAGCTGCAATCTTTAAGAGCTGCCTTCAGGTGTTTCCTGGGCTTTTGCAGTGGCGGTGATGTCCGTCCAGCTTCTGTTTCAAGGAATGATGGGAACTGAAAAGGAGGTACTGGTTTGTACAATGGTTAGCAAACAGTGACACTGGTGTTGTAAAGATGGTAAAGAAAATGCAATCCAATGATGCTGACAGTGTATACAACACCGTTTGCTGCCTCTTGATGTCTGAACACAATGGAAAAATGTAAACATGAGACTGACTTGCAGAAATGAGTCAGAGTGGTGTTTTATTCACTAAAAGTCTAGGCGCTGTGTCCCACAAGGCTCCATCAATTCAATTATCATGAAGAGCCACTACATTAGAGCGAACCGCTTCTCTCTCACTCACCCACAGGCACTATAGCAAATAATACACACACCCCCGGAATATGCTAAATCATATGAGTGGCCCATTTATCAATGCCAAGGGAGCTCCTCCACCCCACCCACGCATTCAGATCTGCAGCAGAGAGTCCAATGCGATTTGGGCCTGCCTGTCAGCGTTCGTCACTCCTGTGAATGTGCCGAACGCTTGAGGGGGAGACCCCATCTCGACCCTCGGCCCTGTCCATGGCTGATAAAGCCAATCTGCAGAGACAACACCTGAGTCATTCCACCCTCCACCTCCCTCCAGTTCCCCAAATCTCCACGCTGTCACCCATCCTAAAAACAACTGTCAGAAACACAGAGTCCCTCAGCGTAGGAGCTCTGCGAGGCCTGAGGCCTTTCTGAGAGCCCTTCAAGTTCTTTCTTTATCTGCTGAATGCACACTACATGACAAGATATCTCCTTTGAAGGTGCTTTTTATCATGCTCTTCAGCACTAATAAATAACTGTCATACCTTGGTCTCATTAAAGGGACATTAATCAGTAGCTCTTCCTGTGTGGCCTCTTTGCTTGTCCAACTGTGGGTCAGATTGCACAGGAAAACCATTAGTCTCTTTGGAGTTCTGCAGGAATCCCAAACATTTCTTGTAAAAATCTGACCCATCTGAGGAGAAGAGCACATTTTAACCTTTAAACCTTTAAAAGTCAGTAAAAAGCTGACTGCCGTGACTTTTGAACTTTAGGTAATAACCAAATGTGGTGCCAGCTTCTTTTCAAACTCCATTCTCAAATGAGCCGGGACACTGCTGGACATAAGAAATCTGCTTCCATGCATGGAAACAGCCATTTTTCATCTTGGCTTCTTCATCTTGTGCTTATTTTTACTTTATATTCACAAAAGCAGTAGCTCATACTTTACACAAAATCCTGCATAGAAATCTGATTTTTAAATCAGTTACACAATTAAGGCAAGATGATGCAAAAGCACTTAATTTAATCTTCAACATGAACAATTCACTCAACCGTGAATGAACAAAACGCTGCAATCACACCAAGCATCCAGAGGAATAACCATGTGTGGATCTACTGTTGTGTGATATCAGAGAATTCACAAAAAAAAAAAAAAAAACTCAAAACAAAATAAGACAGTTTTTCCTCAAAGCCAGAATGTTTATTTTCACATGTTGTTTAGACAGCCGTTTCCAGTGGTCGTAATCTTAAATGCCCTTTAAATGGGGAGTCCGGCCCCTTTAGCCAGAGCAGGCGGCGCTGCCTTTACAAGCCAGCATGCAGAGTCAGGAAACCCTGCATCCTGCCCCTGATGGACTTAGATTGCACTTCTAAGTGGCATCAAAAGGCAAGTGGGAGACAGAGAGTGGCCCTGCCCTGCACCACACCTCTATGTCAGGGTGTGAAGAATTCCAGAGGAAACCTACAGCGACGACGTGGCTGTGACAGAGCAGGGTTTGTTGGAATGGGAATGCGCTTTTCAAACAGCTGAAGGGAAATCCACTGTTTTTCCAAGACTTGCAACAATGCCTCCTGTGTGGCCACATTTGTGGTGAAATACTGCAAGCCTAATTACTGATTGCCCAGCAAATTATTTAAAAGATTTCAAGTGATTTTCCCAAATGATCCATAACAGTGGTGTTACACTGCCAGTAGCCATTGCGTTAAACACCAGGAGAGCTAATTAAAACACACGCTCCTCAGTAAACTGTGCTGTTAATACAGTTTCATTTACACTGACGGCAGCAGAACCCTGCAACGGGAGCCTGAATTTTACGATTGTGTGTTCAAGCGCCTTGCACGATCGTAAAAATGCCACTTGCATTCTTTTCCAGCACAATGAGCTGGTAATAGTGCTGCAGAGTGCGTCCCTGAGGAGCTACTCAGCAGAAATATCCAGCACATGACACCAATGGGTGCTTCTCTGATCACATTACACAGAAGACGGTAATGGATGTAGAGAGGGAAGTTGAAGGCAGGGAACAGAGAGCTAGCAGATACAAAGGAGGGGGTAGCTCCACTTAAGAAGTCTGTGCTGTTTTAATCTGTCTCACTTTGGCAGGGAAGGGTGGGGGTTGGGAGAGAAAGTGGGCATGGAAGTGGGCGTTGAGCTTGTGGGGGTCTTCGCTGGGCACAGGATATGTCTTGTTTGCAGTTTCTACTTTAAACTGGCAGCACTTTGACAATTATCTGCACGATGCAGCAGTCTCTTTTTCATTTGTGTCGAGGAGTCTTGCCTGAGCTCTGAAGTCTCCCAGGAATGCCAGAGAGAGTGCAAGGGGAGTCCAACGGGGATAATCCCAATTTCAAATGGAGCTTAGTGATATCCCCCCTCCTCCCTTTCTTTCTCGATCCTCCCCCTCCTCACCCTCCTCCTGTCTGGCACAGATAACTCATCCGTCTCTCAACCATGTGCATGCGCAGACAGCCAGTAACATACCCTCTAAAGTCATAATTAGCATGTCATCCACTCGTGCAAGTCTTCAGTGGAGTCTTGCGGCATGCTGAAGGGGTTTACTTTTCTTGGGCTGTGTTGAGGTCGGGTTAGTGTTACAAGATGAGGTGCTGACACACACACACACAGGTGTCACCTTGAAGTAAGGATACAGCTGAGTAGAAAAAACTAACCTGTGTTCCCTGAAAGAGAGAACAGAGTAGAACTAGATCTTCTTTTCACTGTTATGATGCAGAACTGTTAATGCCATTTAAGCTAAATGACTCTTTATAATCCTGTTACCAAGACAGCAGGGAGTAGTTAATTGAGGATAATACAAAAACAAGGTAACAAGTACATTTTATCCATAATTCTTGCTTTTATTTCACGGGGGACTTCTACATCTGTGATGGTACAATACATAGCAACATTTTCTTTCCATTCAGTTAATCTATATTTCAGGGAGTTATCACTATAACTCTCAGTGGTCTTGAATATATGTCCAAGGCTTAAACTAATATGTGCAATGTACAGTTGGCCTGGTTATTTCATACTGTGGCATGGTGGGATTGCACACGCAGCGGTGTCCATGTCTTTACATGTCAAGTGTAGAATAGATTTTTGTACTTTCTTACCACTTCAACCAGCTGTTCCTCCAAACTATCCGTTCAAACTTGTTGAATCTTTCCTATCAGTTTCCGCTTCACGCTTTTGCGCATTAACCAAACTCACTTCAAATTTCCAACCAATAACACAACTTTTCTCAGACGTCACACGAGAAAAAAGTTCTGCTGATCAGCTGATGTTTTGAGAACTTCCATCTGGAACATTCCATCTACAGGTACGTAAGAGGGCATAAATCATCAGCACAGAAGCAAGCTGTAGTCTATTTATAGTACCCAGCAAAGGAAGCTGGCTTTGGCAACTCTTAGACTGTTAGGTGTAGAAGAATATAGGAAGACAGGAGAAGAATCAGGAGAAACTACACTCTTCCAACGACCCTGAACAGACAATTACAATGATCTCTTAGACTGACGGACCCAAAAGCAAACAGGAAAGACAAGAGAGACAAACTTGTCTTTACATTGTCTTTACTTGCCCTTACTTGTTGAGAAGCCATCCTAGTATGACTTTTCCCTGTGGGCACTAACAGCTGGCACAGGCAGTGCATCAATAAGTGCTTGAGAAAGATAACTGGCAGCAGTTTTTTGTTGCTAACAATTTACGCTATGCATAAGAAACAAAATGCATTATGAATATATCGTCTACCAAATTGCTTGTTAGTAAAAAAAACTAAATCAACATTCCTGCAAACATTTCCATAAGTTTTCCGCTCTTATGAAAGAATGACAATATTAAAACCAATTGTTAGAGTTTAACTGAGTAACTTCCCAACATACGCTTTCTGTTAGTAGCTTTGTCAATTCTATGACTTTATCAAATGACTCTTGCAAGGAAGTTGTTCCAGTATCTTTCTGTCAAGCCTCATCTACACATGGATAAGGAGAATCACGTCATTCAAGCCAATCTAAAGCACATTATGTGAAAATAACTTTTTTATCTTCTACAGTATCATCAGTGCAGATATGCATGCAGAGATGGGAATGCTTCCGTAGGGAACATGTTGCAGTACTTCATAGCACTCCATAACTCTACAAAACATCATAATGAGGAGAATTCAAGTTGGTTAGCTCTGGGGTCAGGTCCAGTTCTTGTGAGTTTGTTACAACACTGTTAGTTCAGATGACTTCATGACTGGATTTATTTTCCTTGTTTAGAGCAAATTGATTGCATTACAGTTGTCAAAGTGAGCTAAATGACCTTTAATGCAAGCATTCCAAACTTCTCCCCATTGAGACCAAAGCTTGTTGTTTGACATGCATGACCGAGAGGACAAAAGTCAGTCCGAGGTCAGAAGGATTGTGACTTACTCTGCTGCTCGGTAAAGGTCAGCGTGAAAACAATGCTCATGTCTGTCTGCACTTATCTTCTTTTAAACCCAGTTAGTCAAGATGAAATTCACAGTTTCAGTGTGCACATTAATGAAATGAAGCTTAAACAAATGCATGTTAAATTTCCTAGAAAACAGAGCGATAAGCATGATACACAATTACACATACATCATCTCTGGTAATGATGGAAAGAATCTGCTAGCTTAAGTGCCTGCAAGAAAACACCCTGGAACCCTGGACCAGCTTCAGTATCCAACCCAATGATTTGACCTCAACTGAGGGGAGAGGAGCGGGGAAAAAAAAGAAGCATTTCACTCCAAGAATCAATAGAGAATCCCACAAAGCAGTGTGAAAATCTTGGGATTTTATCATCCCGTGTGTGCTGTTGCTGTAGGCCGGCTGCCATAAAGGGAATAGGGGACTTCACCTGTGCCTGTGGTTAGAGCATCAGCTCAGAGGCTGCAATCAGCTGAGCTCTAGTTCGTCACGGGTTTCAACTTTGCACTTGCTGACCCGCCTCTGCTCTGACAAAAATGTGGAAACAGAGGAAGATAAGCACCTATCTTCACCTCCTGAGCCCCATTGTCTGCTTTTACAAGCTTTCTTTGAAAGAAGTGAAAGCACAACATCAGCACTTTTACTATCAGATTAGGATCAAACAGAGGCAGTGAGCAGATTGAGTTCCACCTCCAGCTTTGTAATCCTACAAAACCTGACCAAACTAGCTGTTTTCCTGTGGAAAAGCTAGACTTTATATTTAAATATAAACATCTTATGTCTTCAATCAAATCAAACATTTCAAGATATTTAATAGATTGAAAGTAATATTTAATTCCTTCCAATTTGTCTCCTACAGGAACGTGTCTCCTTTACAACATACAGAGTTTGAGAGTGTGTGTGCATGAATCTTATGGGGTTTTCTTTTTGGCTTTGCAGATGAGGCTTTAAAGAAGAAACTCTACTTTACCATTGTTCCTTCGCTCTTGCTCCGTGCGACTTCCCTCTGCAGACGAGCCACAGCCAGCTTTTCCCTAAACAAACAAACATATGGGTGAGTCAGTGTGTGATCACTCTGTAGCTCTTAAGGAAATGAATCACTGTAGAACTTTATGGCAGCAAATTAGCAAGAAATATGAGAAATATCATACACAAACCAAGTTTTTTACTAATTTCTTCTCTATACAAAAGATTGTATCAGCTTTCTCTATTAGAAAGACACCTTTTATTTCCATTTTTCACTGTTTTCTGATGAGTAGGAACCACACAAGCCTGCCAGTGAATCAACAGACACACATACAGAGGAGATGAGGTTGTCCAGTAAACGCACAAAACAGAGCTCCCAGTCCTGTCCAGACAAAAATAGCTCAGAGGAAACAAAAAGCAGGGCATCCTCGCACCAGACTTTACACACATTCATAACAACCCCCCCCCCTTACACACAAATACTCACACATGAACAAGGAGGAACAAAGAAATGGACTGTGCACGTCCAATTCATTTCCCACGTGAGGGCATTCCAGACTTTAATGGGATAAATCTTGGCACACTAACACGGATAATAAAGAGCCTTGTTTTAGAGCCCCTCCAGAGGGATCACAACAACACAAACGTTGCTCCAAGACAAGCTTGTCATTCTGGAAGTGCTTTTATCCACAGTTCTGGGAAAACAACAACTGGTTTATGGATGAAAACACCTCCTCTGGCGCTGTAGTGTGTGCAGGAGACAGAAGGTTTGGCATTTTTATGCCAAATACTGCAAATATGCTGTGGTACATAAATATAATTCTACAGCAAAGAAACTTCATGAACAGAAGAACTGCATGACCTGAAATCCACCAGTTATCATTAGCATGGATACAGACATTTTTTACTCAAAAAATATTTAAAACAGCAGCACAAAGGGATTTTTTTTCTTTTCTTTGTTTTCAAGGATATACAAAAATGCCAATTTATAGTAAAATAAGATAATAAAATTAGAAAAAAAAATACTGGATCTCCTACTGTCAAACGTTTCTGAAATGAATCATGCATTATATCAGAAGTCAGAATTGTGGAGGTAAAGTTTCTGCCAGTTAATGGTCCTGACTTGTCACAAGAATCCCATCTACACCTAATACAGGACCTAATAAAGCTCTTTATTCATCAGACAGCCACAAGTAATCACCTGCACATTGTTCACATTTCTTCAGAAAAGCAGACACCCAAACCCCCCTCTCTGACATCCCCAACCCCAAAAATAGCTCATGACTAACGTCTTCATCCCTCCTCTGACAAGGAGACGTCATTGTTTCGAAGCAGCTTACCTGTTGGGAACCCCCCCACCTAGTGATTTTGAGACGGCTGGGGATGCATGTCTGATGGATGAGTCGAGTGTCTGGACTAAAAAACTGTGCCGCAGACTAAGACTCTTGTTGCTGCTGCTTTTTGATGGTTCCCACTAATGGCACCAGACTGAATTAAGCAAACCTGCTTGTGAAACACCACACTGCAGTGGTGGCGAATCCGGGAGGAAGCAGAGTAAAGTACCATGGCAATGAGACAAGGGGGTGTATGTTTGGGGTGTGAAAGTATTTGAGAAGTTTGAGTATTCAGATTCATACAAATCAGCTAGGTGTGTGAAACAGTTCGTAAATGCACAAAGCTGTGTGTGTTGAAGTGTCTGAAAGCTCGCTCCACACCTGAGACTGACTCACACACTCCTGTTCAAGTTACACAATGTGTCTCTTTTTATTACAGCATACTGTACACAGCATTACACTACCTTGAGAAGGAGGAGGGAGGTGGGGGTCTGGAACTTCTCACAGCAGATATTGTTTTGTTAAATAGGACTGCGCCTGGCATTCTTCCAGTCTGTGTTATGGCTGAGCGTCAGCCCTGTAAGGGGTTAAGTTTCAGGCCACTTATGAACAGGCATGTTCCAGGAGCAACGGAGCATGAGCCAACTGCGCCCCAAGAAAATCATCGCCAAATATAGAGCAATTTGACATTCTGTGTAAAACATAATTATAGTAATTGGCACCAGAAGTAGTCAAAACAGTAATCTGCTGCAAAAACGCTCACTGCTGACATCCTATAGTTGATGGTGACGAATGATCTTCAAGCATGTGAAGCTCTAATCTGCTGTTTTCCACACGTGTTTATGCATGAAACAGATTTCAGTCTAAATTTGCCGTATGGATTTCAATCTCAATCCATGTTTGACTCTTTTTTTTTTTTTGCCAATCACTTACTTTGTAAACTTTCACCAGCTGTGTAAACTGACTGCAAAATAGTCAGATGTAGCAGCTTGAAGGCTGTTATGTCAAGAGGTTTATCTCAAGCCATCTCTGATGTAGAAGGCTGTTAGCGTGGTGTATATTAAATGAGATGTTTTCATTTTCCCCTGAAAAGAAAAAAAAAAAAAAAAAGAAAACACATTCTCATAAATGTCCAGAAGGGTTGGAGCACAGGCACAGAGTCACTAAATGCCTCATTTTAAAGGATAATTCTAGTTTATTATAATGTGGGTCTTATTTGTGTTGGTATGGACACTGAATTAAATGGCTGAGATGCAGTAGCAGACAGAAAGTGTATCTAAATGTTAAAGAAACCATACAGTATTATCCTCAGCTGCACAGAAAGTACAACAGGTCACTTATTTTTCTGAATAATAGTGGCTAATCTGTTTCTTTATCTGCTTGAATGTGATGCTTTCTCAATGTCTACAACAGGAAATTACAACAGGAAATCTTTGGAAAAAATGAGCATGCATGCTCTATATGTTTTACACCCCATGACCCGTGCATCTGAGCATGTGATAAAAGCCTGAAGCTGACAGTTGACTAATGAATATATTCATCCTTCTCAGTTCTTCTACCTCTGTGAGTCCCCATTAGAAATTATAACTGAAGAAATTCCAGCAGCTAATCGTGAGCAGCCTGGACGTGGACCTCCAGCAGCTCTCAGTGACCTGGAATCACCTGACGGCACAGGAGGCCTCACCGGAGAAGGGAATCCCACCAAGCTTCACTGGAGCAGGCCAATGCATCTGACAAGCCCTGCTGCAAATGCAACAACTGTCAAGTTTACTGTTACGTTGCAGCAGCAGGCAGATGTAGAGAGAACATCTGTTGTAAGGTGAAAATCCGGTCAAGACGATGGTGTTTAAAGTTTAAAGTTACAAGTAACAATAGAATTATTAAACCAGAGGTCATGATGGGAACATACTTTGAGAGATTTGAGTAATTTTAAAGTAAAATGTACAGAAAAGGGGGGTTTCTGGATATTGAAGCTATTTTTGTTTTATAGGTTTGAACTGAGAGTTTAAGAAAAACTGCAAAGAAAATGGCAGTTTCCCTTACACATTCTCATTCATTTTAAGTCAAATGTACACGTAACGGCAGCTTATTAGCTCTATTAGCTGGAGAACTTTGTAAATCTAAGCCGTACACATTTTTTTCCTCTAAAATACAATGGAACTGGATCACACTTTATTCTGACTTATTTTCTTTGTCTTCTCAGATCACGAAAACAAGCCAACCATGTTACTGCACAAAGGGAAACATGCTTACAAGGCTTACACTCACATCATGATCCTGTTACATTCCACTATGTTGGACATTAAGGAGACTGGTGCAGCTACATGCATATCAAAAGCAGGTGTATTTTTGTCATGGAAGTGTCCTTACTGTTCAATATTTCTCTGTCAAGTTCCGTCTGGGCAGTGAAATAACTAATGGTATTCGTTTGGTAAAAAGAAAATAGTCTAAACATAAAACTAAAGCTTCTTGAATAACAGGGCTGACAGTGCCTGCAGTAAAAAAAAAACATCCCTTTCTTTGAGATAAGACACACAACACCTGCCTAGTTGAATTCACAGCAGATCAGCCTTGCTTCCTGCTCATTTATCCCTGCCTAGACACTGTGTAAACCCTCCTCACACCTTTTCCCGCAGCCCACGTCAAGGCAGCGTTCTAGCCATTTGCTTCGCAGCATGCAAAGACACGATCTGTCAGGGTGGAGGGAGGATCAATCACAGTGAGAGCATTTACCAACTTGAGCCGACATGCCAGACCTTTGAACTGCTTTGTGGGAGGCAGACGTTTAGCCGTGTTTTCATCACAGTTATCACAGGTTTTCCATACAGGTGCTTTAATCCATTATACATTGTTTTCTGTTAAGCACATACTGAAAGAGAGAAAAAAAAGTGCTGTCTGGTGTTTTTGGTTTCCTCTGTGCACCATCCTATTATCAAGTGTGGTTAATTTCCCTTCTGCTCATATATATGTTAACAGATTAAACACTACTTTCTGCTTCAGCCTTTTCACTGCAGGATTTACTCATACAAGCATGAACACACACTTGCTGATGTAAAAAAGCTGCACAAACATAAACCATCTTTGCAGCATTGTTATTGACGCTTATGTAAAGCTAAATGTTTCAATCGCTCTGAGCCACGACTGCACAGAATGGCCGGAAAGGATGAATAAATATTTGGATGAAAGCAGAGCTGCCATGCATTTATGTATTAGCGTCTGCACTCCTGCTGGGTTAAGAGCACTGACATGCACGCAATCCCCATGGCTCACATTGGGCATCGTGTTTAGAGGCTACACTTTGTCTCTGGACTGGACTGGTCATTCCTATCCTTAATCCTCCTGCATCTGTGTTATGTAACCCTCTGCAGCCGGTCAAAATTTCACCCCAGCCCTCAGTGTGGGACAGTGAGCTTATGGATGCCCGAGCATCCAACCCTAGCTTACAGGAAAAACTAAGTTACAGCTGCCAAGAGGGTCAAAGCCAGTACGAGCTGAAAATTAGTTTGTCATCCTGTGGAAAAATGAAAGGCAACTAATTCACATCTGATGGGTGGGGCTTTTACATCTGTAAGAGTTCAATTGGCTCCAGCACATTAGGCGAGTACAATTAATCACCAAGAAGCGCCACTGTGGGTGCCGGCAGCGGTTTGACCTTCCAACTCATGCGCAGCTGGTTCTTGACCCTCCGTCTCCAGCCACAGACCCCGTCTGCAGTGGAAGGTTAGCTGCAAAACAGGAGCCACATGTCAGCACCTCAACACACCCAGCCCCGCACAATGAGCCTTACCTCACCACGGCAGAGCATCAATTATTGACGAGGTGAAATGTGATGAGGTTCTGCTGAAAGCACACAAAGGGCATGTTGCCATGTGGAGAAATAATGATTTTACCCATTTTTTATCATGCTTTTTTTTTTTTTTTTTGTAGAAAACTATCATGCATGTCTGATCACATTTATATGCACATAAATTGCATAAAAAAAAGGCTGTTTTCCTGCATTTATGCCTGACAAACACCCAAAAAATCTGGGTCATCTTAACAGTCAAACATAACTTCTCTCTTAATCACTCTTGATTTAAGGAGTTGTGTTTGGACATGTGGGCACCACAATGCAGTTATACAAGCTGAGATCATTGCGATTAGGAAGATTTATCCAAAGTCAACAACATGTTGAGAGTTTTGAATTGTTTATGCTTTGCCTCCATGATAACATCTAGCTCTTGGTCCGTAAATGCGGCGCCGGATGGCTTCATTGCAACATGTAAGGGCGACACATTTTTGTTGTGGTTTTTCAATATGTGTAGTGACAGAAGCTCAAAAATTGATGGATGCAATAACAAATCCATGTGAAATTTGATCATCTCTCAAGGCAGCAGTTAAAATGCATCATTTAGTGGGTCACAGTCAGAACAGATGCAGCTCCAGAATTTCTGAAACAGCAAAAATCAAACACAAGGAGTCCTCTGAGGCGACTCCTGAGCTCACAGGAATGCACTCGCCAAGCGTGGTTTACCCCTGCCTGACTGTCTGTCTCCCTAAATGTTTTCTTACTCTCCGAGAAGGGCCTGACCTCAATTGTTTCCACGCCACAGACGCATTCCTGTCCAGCCGAAACGAAACTTTGCGGATGAGCAGATGTGCTTTAAAAATGGCCGCAGCACCCGCCCCCTCCTGACTGTCAGCCAACAGGCTGGTCTACTTGCCAGACAAGATCACACGAAAGAGGGGTGCTTTTAAACACACGGATGAGGACACATGTACAAACACAATGAAGATATACAGAAACATGCACACGCACGGTCACACAACTTTGAATCTTTTATGCCTATAAAAGAGAGATGTCTCTGAGCTGAAACGCTGCACTGGTCCTGGAACTTAAACACAGATATGAAAAGAAACGATTATTTGGTGGTGATAAAAAGCTGTTGCGACCCTCATCCCAACAAAAGAGAGACAAGAAAACACTTGAACTATTCTCAGCCACAGACACATAACACTCCAGCAGCATTTGTCACTGTCACACACTATGACACATAATTGAGTTTAAGTAAAACACCCTTCGTTCTGGGCTACAATTACCACATGATTTAAGACTTTACCTGCGTTTCCAGTGTTGCAATCGGAAGAAACAAAAAAACCTGTCAGCATTCTTCTGCCAACACGCAGTAGATGTTCACGTCTCTGCAGATCTGTGTAGAAACGCAGCTGTACGCCCAAAGCAAAGTAACTCATAAGATGTGACAGTGAGCCACGTCTGAAGGCAAAAATGTCTGAACCGGGGGCAAGCCGCTGCGCTTAAAGGAAGCAACTTGATTAAATGAATTCTGCAAGTGGGAATGCCTTAATTCACTACCTTTCATGGCGTTGTGGTCTGCGTTAGAAATGACAAAAATGTAGAAGAGTACATTTTCATTTAAAGGGTGATGAAAGGAAGGATGTTGGCTTTAAACCATAAAACTCACTTAGCAGATCTCAATTGACACATGAAATTTTTCAGATATTTTGTCCAGCTGTTTTAGACCATATATGGATAAGATGCTGGGGTTGGAGGGCAATGTTTGTAGCCTAAATGAATAAAAATGCCTCTCTTTCACTTCTGATGTGTATCTAATTATGGTGCCATTTTGAAAATGGCCACCAGTACACTGATCATAAGAAGTGAATTAGGCTAATGACACAATAATGACCTGTGGGAAACATTTATTGACTTAGTGTTTCATGAGATAACAGGAGCCTGTGATGTTTCAGAGTATGTGCCCAATCAGTGGTTATACACTTCAAGGCCCGTCTGTTTGAGATTTGATTGATCAGATTTTAGATTTCCATCTGCCTATTTTCAAACACTTATCTGAGACCAATCTTTAGCCAAAAACTCTAGATTTTCCCAGGTCCCCGCCATCTCTCAAAGCTGGTGTTGTTTGATCACCTTTAAACGAACCCGGGGCCGCTTCTATGGATAGTACGGTTAGTTTAGAGCACTGTGAGTACTCATAAAAATGCTGGTGTGGATCAAGGAGGCGAGCTCTGGTCCACTTGCAAGTGAACCCTGGTGCGACTTTGTTTGGAGTGTGAAAGTAAACAGACCATCCAATGAATCAAAACGAGGATGTGACATAGCGCAACATGGTGCATATCCCTCTGCCTCTCCTGCTGCTCATACTGGACAGATCCTTATGAAAACCACATTAGGTTTGAACATCAAAGTAAAAACAAAAACCCCAAGACTGCATAAACTGTTGCCCCATTGTTAACTTTTGGAGAACAAGCAGTTTTTGGCCAATCAATGACCTGGATTCTCTTTTTTTTTTCTTTCAGGGAATACCACCCTTGGCAAGCAGTTGTAGCTGCATGATGGACATGTGGTTTGGTGCACTTTAGTAATGCACAGTGTGAAAGCAAAACTCCTGGGAGGTGCTAGGTTTTTCAGTACCAAACTGGATCCCCGGGACTATTCTCAATGTCCTACTTATGGGCCTCCTTTGAGACATGTCCAAAAACACCTCCACTGGCCAGAAGCCCGAACCACCTCAAATGACTCCTCTCCATTCAGAGGACTCGCAACTGTACTTTGAGACCTTTCTGGATTTCTGGGTGAGGCCAGCCACCCTTTGGAGGAAATTCATTTCAGTTCTTTTATTTGTAATCAATACCCCCACATGAACCAAACCCCAAAATAAAGTTCCCACATTATGCTGACATTATGACTTAATGCTTGGATTAAGCTGCAGAAATCAAGTTGAAATTGCATTTCCAACTTCTTCTTAAATCCTTGGCAATCTAAACAAGGCTTATAAGTTACCACAAAACTCAAAGGTTTTCACACAAGTTACACATAGAAACTCAACCTTTCCAATTCTTATACTTTTCTACTCAGACCTGAGTAAAAGTTAAAGTTTTGTTACACAAACCAGATTAAGAGTCAAACAAATGGACAAATTACTGCCTCAGGTCCTCAAAAATCTGCATCAGCTAAATCCTGCATCAGTGACAAAACAGCTGCAACAGCTCTCACTTATCAACAGTTCAGCAGCCTGCACGTGTTCAGCAGCAAAGCAGCACCTACGTACTATGTATGAGTCACATGTTCTTCCAATTGTTTTGCATTTGACCACCTGGCTGGCCTGTATTAGAGTAACTGGGAAACAGGGACCCATATTTACTACTGTAGCATATTGCTGGAAGGTTCTGCTGACTCATGCAGACTCTGCAAATGCTATGGGCTTTTCAAGCAGCCACTTTTAGAGAAGGGGCAAACAGTAGCTCTTTACAGAGGCAGACAAACAACCGCTTCACGTGAAATACAGACAAAGGTATGGTACACAGAAGCACTAGAGCCAAAGGGCTACAATTTCTACTATTACCCACTCCTGCGTTTATGTATTCATATCTGCTCTGCAATGCTCCTGCAGACAGCTCCTTCTTAGGGATTAATTATCTAAGTTGCATCATCTCATTTATTAAGAATGATTTGAGAGATACGCAGATTCCAGTAATCCTGTCTTCTGTGGTCTTTTAGATTAGTTCTGGATCACTGGCATGCTGGGAGTTGAGCAGTTAACAGTTTCTGCCCTCGTAATTTATTCTCAGGAAAGACTGACACCAAAAGGCAAAAAGAGCTCAAACACAACAAGGTAGGTGTTTGGAAAAGAGTTTTACAGCTTCAAGGTGAGCTTCTCCAGCAGACCTCTATCCATTTCCTTTCCAGCTGCACCAACACCCCCAGCCACTGGATGTGCTCCTGCGTGTTTCTCTAACTATTATCCAAAAATTTATGGCAAAGATATAGGGGAGGTGAGGCTTGTTGACATTGCCTGCCCCATACAACCTCAAATCTGACACTGACCCCTTTTTCGACCTCATAAATGGCTCGCTCTGTTAAAAAAAAAAATAGTCTCACAAGGCGGAGGGGTTGTTTGATCCAAAAACTTCCCTGCAAATGGTAAAGTGTGTCAGTTGGTAGACTATGTGTAGTAAACAAGGGCAACACCATATTATCCTGTAAAGTTTTGGCATGCAGGGCTATGACCCAAAAACCAAATCCAATTTGGGGATTATTTTTTTTCCAAGAGCTGAAACACCATGAGACATATCAATAAAAGCTTTTATGAAGGGAAAACAAAAGTTTATGTCTGCAAGCCAAGATGGTCAAAGGCTTGTAAAAATGAGGGAATATTATGTGCCTGTTCTGACTGAAAAACAGGCAGTTTAAAGTGCAGCGAGCCCACGAGTCGCACCTTAGTGAACTCACATGGAGCGGGTTCATCTAGTTAGAAACCACAAGAATGCTCCAACTCTAATGACATCATTTAACTGTCAGGAGGGTGTCTGGGCAAAGCTTTGTCTCCAGGCAAAGCAGTCAGTGCATGCAGTAAGCCATTGATAGCAAGCTAATAAAAGGATTTTATTGGTTATAAATTGTGTTGGATCATTAAACTTTATATCTTTCCTATGTGACATTACTCTAAATTCAGCCAGCAGGAAACACTGAGAAAAGTCACCTGATAGTCCAATTTTTTTCTGCTTTTCCACCTTGTTAACAGTTGGTAAGACACAAAACATGAGACTTGATCTGGACTACAACATCTTCAGACTGTTAGAAAAAAAATAAATATATATATCAAGAGTTCTTTTTCAAGCTTTATCTTCAGAAGCTGTATTTGCAAAAAACAGGCCCACGCAGATCTGCAGAATTCAGGCTGATTCTCAAGTTCCCATGAGCAGTTGTTGAGGAAAGAAAATGCAGAGCAGGCTGAGGAGAGTAACACATTCAAAGCAACTTTAATTGAGCTTAATGGCCTGCAGTCACACAAGCAGAGCATCTCAACAAGGCTGAGATGTGCCTCACACATACACATCATTATGCTAGCTTACAGCTCCGCAGTGCTGATGAAGGTTGCAGAGACAGAGGGAATTATATGGGAAAGTTGTCTGGAAGGAGTTCCCCCCCTCCCACTTCCAAAATGAAAGTCTTCAGGCTGTCAATGAAGGGGAAATGCTCCCATGCTGAGGCCCACTGGGCCAGCCATTGAACAAGGGAACATTCCTCAGTAATTCTGTTTGACCTGAACTGAATATGCTGGCTGAGGGTCACCAGATACAGAGCACCGCATAGAGGGAGGGGACAGAACGGGAGGAGGAAAAGTTGGGAAAATCGGATGTGGAGGAGTGAGAAGCAAAGTGACGGACAAGAGTTAGAGGGGTGGAAGAGAATACAATAGCACACATGATGTGCAGGAGAAGCTGTAATTTGGGTTCTCCTCCAGGCAAATGTTTTGGATGACAATCAACACGTGAGTTATGCCAGCTCACGCAGCAGCCAATGCTGCAGAACACTTCCCAGCCATCCTCAACTTTGGTCATCAAACACTGATGACCAAACAATGAACAATTATTTAAATTGCTCACTAAGGACTCATTAAGGACTCGTCTGACAGATTCTCTCAAAGCAGTCTTGACAGTATGATGCAATGATTGTGTACGGTGACCCTAAAGTTCAAAACAACTAAATGAGACAACAGATAAAACATGAAAGAATTTGACTTTTACAGAATATATAGGGGTCAAAATATATATTTCTTATAATTAAACAATATTCAAATCTATTGCAACAGTCAGCTTTCATTTCCTGTTTCTGGTGTGTACCACTGAAAGTCCAGGTCCAGTTAAAAACATAACAATAAGACCAGTCCGATTATGAGATTCATAAATCATAAAGGGTTTCAAATGAGTCCATACTGTCTGAGTGATAATCTCATCCAGATTTGACCAATCTAAGTAATGGATCTTTTCTATCTTTTCCCTTAAAATCCAAATCAGACAAAATTCTAACTTTAGCACCATGCCAATATATAGTGCACAGTGGTGATAACATCTCAAGGAAAGTTGCAAATGTTCTTAGTTTAAGGGAACTGCACAAGAAACAGGAAATGTGCAAGCAGCTTGGGTTTTGTCCAATTAAAAAACAATGACCGTACCTTTTAAGTAAAGATGAAATGGCCCATTTATACAATGTTTTATCATTCAGAGAGGTTACAATAGACGTCTGCTGACTTCCACCCAGACATGCAGCAAACATCTCAGTCTTGTGACTCTTGTGCAGCACACATGATGTTGTAATGGAGCATGCTGTTCATACAAAAGCAAAGCAAAGCAGTAGGGAGAAAATAATACCGTGGAAACAGAGTTGCACTGCAACATGGTTGGGTTGGAGAGAATTACAGTTTTAATTCTATAAAATCAAATCCCTCCACTTGGCAATCCTCTTACTCAGTAATCCCCAGGTAGGTTTCGAACGGCAGCAGGCTCAAACTGCCCAGCGCTCCAACACATCTGCCCTAGTGACCGGATGATATCACCGCCCTACTGCTCTGCTCTATGAAAGGGCTTTAACTGGACACTGTCTGAGCAGAAACTGGACCAAACAGCTAAACTGTAGCCTTGGATTGCTTCTGTTACATGAGTCACAAAGTCTCAAATGTAGATTGCTGATGCTCAGATAGATTACAAACTTCTACGTATCTAAGAGCAGAATCTGGAGGAAGTTGAAGGTATTTTGTGTGGTTTTAAAGCAAAGTAACTTAATGCCTTGTGATACACCACACAAATTTCAACATTTTAGGTTAAAGATTACCAAACTAAAGCCATTCTCCATGAAATAATTAAATATCCCAAAATGAAAACCTGCATTAGGCAAGCTTCCATTACCTGGTTTGAAGCCAATAAATTAGGTTATAAGGTAGAAGGTTGGGGGTGTTACACATGACTGTAATAACGAGAATACAAGGTTTAAATGTTGTTAATGGAGGGAACCAACATAACCAGCTTCTTTGGCCACATAAGAAAGGAAAATGTCAAGTTATTCATGATTTTTATCAGCTGTGTGTGTTGTAATCAATTTCATGTCTGTTAATACAGCCCATGTTTCTTTTGTTTCTAAAATGACTCAAACGACCAGTCAAACAAGTTATATATCGGCTCGTTTAGTAGTTAGACCAAAACCTATCCAACCCACATCAGGCAATTTCATCAATAGATTGCAAACCTTTTTTTCACTAAATTTAATCAAGTGTCTAAAAAAATTCATGGAATATACCTGCTACCAAAGATAAATGTCATTTTACATTTCTACAGACTAGGTTCCCTAGTATTTTTCACAATGAAAGCCATGCAACAACTTTTGAACAGAAGCAGCCAAGTTTAACTGGTTCCAGTTTTATTTCTTTTTTTGTCTTATTCACACATTCATTAAGGAAGTAAATCTGAAGCACCACTTTTAAAATGCCCGCAAAAGAAATACAAGCATTAGAAATGTGTCTAGTTACATGTTTAAAGTAAGAAAGTAAGCTTTGTGGCGTCACCAGATGGTGGCAGTATAGACTACATTACTAGTGGTTGCATTTCAGTAGAAGAAGTAGTTGTAAAAGTTACTAACCGAAAACCCCCCCAAAAAACAAACAAAGACATTATGGTAATCCACAAAAGAAAAACAGAGAGCTCTTCTTCAAGATTTGCTATAATCTCTGGGAATGTTTGGGATCTTATCTAAAATCTGAAGAGATGAGATTATTATTTTCATAGCTGGTGAGTTTCAACATGTCTTCATTTTTTCCAGGTGAGATACAAATCGGCAAGTTTATTGCATTCTTTGTAGGCCCTCCCCATTTTTACCATTCCTTATTCATATCTTCTAAAACATCAGTGAAATACTGTCTACTGTTTGGTTAAGTTTAGGAAACAAAACTACTTGGTTAGGGTTTAGGGAAACTCATAGTTACAGCCTAAAATACCATTTTTTGTTGGGATATGTCCATGTTATATATATCTATAACTGTGAAACATTAAGATGACGTGAAACCCTGGTTTCTACAAAATGTGAAAACCAGGACCCCAGTAAGCAGATTTTTTGTACTTCACTTGGCATTTTTACTTATAAAGTATCCACTACATGGCAGTCACTATATTTAGCTCTTGTGATGGGAAGCGCCAGTTCCCAGGGTTAAAAAAAAACTACTATCGTTACAAAAAGAGACAGAATGGCATTTCTCTCTGGTGTGTTGACAACACCAGTTAGAGTCATGATACCTCCCATACTCTCCCATGCTCTCATTTCTAAAACTCCCTGGCAGTTCTGTTTTTAGCGTTAACAAAACCAGCCAAAAATATCAAGCCTGTGTCCTTAATTTTATATTTGGCATCGTGTGCAGTGCTAGTTGTATACCTCCTATCTTCTGTTAGTCCAGGGTAAATACAGCTGACTATGAGGGGAGACCTCTGAACTGTGGTGACTTTGACATATGGGCAGCAACACTGAAGCCTTTTACAACACAGTAGTAAGAAGCTGAACCAAAACAGAGAGACCACATCCCCATAATCCACATTCCCCACCATTTGACAGTATCCACACCCAGTCCAACACCAGTCATTTTAGTTTGGGATTAGGGGGACGGATTGAAAATTTTAATCTGCCTTGGAGAGAGAGAGGGAATGGGAAAGAAAAGAAGCAGATGGAAGAGAAATATGCATCCTTACAGATAAAAATCCTCAGCAGCGATCAGCTGATTTGCTTTAAAAATTTGTTTGCATTCAGTTATCATTCAGAAACAAAGTAGTTTTGCCCAGCCACAAGCTGTTGCCACTAGCAACAGGACACGCGATTCCCCTTTTTAAATGGCTAATAGATCTCATCCTCTGCACGTGTGCAAAATGCAGTTATGTGAAACATTTCCCTTACCTGCAGCATAAAAAATATTAAACATGCACAGCAACAACAAAAAAAGAAAGTATTTCTCTCTCTATGTAAAGTGATGACAGTCTGCTTCTTACCCTGATGGAGATGCAGCATCCTGGTGCATTCAGAGGACACGCATGGTAATCCACCAGCACGTTTTCCTCCTGCTCTGCAGCTGCTACCCAGTGATCTCGCAGATGATAAAGTTTACATCCACAACGCAGCACTGCCGGGCTCTACGCTGCCTCTCCTCTCCTTTTCTCTCTTCTCTAACGTTGCTTCTGTCCTCTGCCCTGATTGTCTCTCTCGATCTGGCAACATCGACTCTGCCGACACTGCTTTCCTCTCCGCTCCTCTTCCCTCACACTACATACACACTCCTTCTGCGCTCTCTCACTAACACACACGCTCGGAGGCTTCTCTTTGCAGTGTTTGTGTGCCGTCCCCCCCACCACCACCCGCCCATCCAGCCTCCTGGCTTTATCTCTCCTCAGAATTTTTCTCTCTCCTCACTCTGCCTCTGCTTCTATCTCATTCTCTCTCATTCTGTCTCTGCCTCTGAGCGTCTCTGACTGCGTCCCTCCTCCTCGGGCTTACGGGACGTTTAACATGTGTTCTGGGAGACGGCTGCTGCTCCTCTGAAGGTGGCTTTTTCCTCAGGGGAGGAGAAGCGAGGTTGGGGTGGGGGTTTTCATAGAGAAGGTGGAGTTTTTTTTGGGGTGGGGGGAGTGACAGCAATGTTAAGGGGGGGGTTTCACTCCAACAAGGGGATGAGAGGAGGCAAGAAGCAGCCGGTCTGTGATGTTCCACTAAGTGGGTTTTTTTTTAGAGAAGGAAAAGCAAAAAAAGGGAGAGAAAAAGGACACAGGGACATCTGAAGAGATTAGAAGAACAAGAAAGGAAGACTATTAGAAAATGTTGCATGAACTTCATTACGACTTTACACTCAGCTTTACACAGAAAAAATAGCAGAATTGATTGTAAACAGTTTTTAAACCAATGGAAACAGTAAATTACCATCTTGGTACTAAACATCCCATAGGCGGGACATGACAAATAATATGTATTTCACTCAGTCTTCCTTCCAAGTACCTACATGTTATGCACCACTGGAAAGCTAAAGATTTTGAGATTTGAATAATGTATACCATTCCAGGCTACAGTCATAACTACAGACTCAGTAAACACTTCCAACAAGTAGCAAATGCAATTTATTTTTGAAGCCATATTGTACTCCAGTGGCAGATGAGAGTGCGACAAAAACGGTCCTGTTACATCAGCAAGAGTCCAGTAAAAGTAGTCCAGTAACACAGCTGGTCTTTTATTCATAAAAACCCATTTTGGATAAAAATTTGTAGATTTAAGGAGTTAGCAGATTCATATTTCTCTTGTAAACTTCTATTTAAAGACTGTTAATGGGCTTAAACTAAAATAATTACTTTTTGTCTTTGCATTCAGCTGGCTCCATTGTGAGCGCAAATGTTTGTGTTCTATACATTTTCACATTCCACTAGGGGGCGAATTACGAATCTCAGACCAGACAGAGTTGCCAAATTTGAAGGGTGTAAACAAAATGATAAACATGGTGACATGGTTAGTTTTTCATTTGTTTGCAATCATGACAGAAAAACAAAAAAAAAAAAAAAACAAAAACAAAACAGCAGCAGCAGTATTGTAGATGATATATAGGGCCCCCAAAACAATCAAACAATGTCTTGACTTTGAAGCTTTGCGTTATTTTTACCACTGTCAATCCTCAGGCCTTATCTGGTGAAAGTGGGCTCTACACTGCCCCTAGTGGTTACTTGCAAATTGCAGCTTTCTAAAACTAAGGCCTGGTACATACATAACAATTTTTGGGCTGTTTTTGTCCCGATTTTGCCTCTTCCCGACCTCGGACAGCAAACACCCGATCATCGTGAGATTTCCCTGTCCAGTCATCATTTGGTCTGTGGTGTGTTACAAGCCAATTTGTCTCAACAATCCGCTCTGAAACAGGTTGGAGCTGACAGTTAGGAATATTGAACATGTTCAATATTTCAGAGCCAATTTCTGAGGAATGCCGACGACTCGTGCATTCTGACTGTGTGGATGGTGACGTGGTACGGAATGTAGCCAATCAGAGAGCGAGCTGGCTGGCGAACAAGGATGTAAATAAAGTCTGTGTTCACGCTGTCTCCAGCCTGTTATGTTTTTTTTCAGTTCTGGCTTTTTCTGTTAACAATAGTCCCAAGACCACCATCATTCCCTCATCCTATATATCCTCTTCCATGCTGTGTGTTGTGTTTTCCGGTTGTTGCTATGTTTCTTCTTCTTCGATTTTTGCTGGTTGTTGCTATGGTTCTTCTATGTTTCGACGTTTGTCTGGCTCGGAGGACTAGATTGTACATGAGTTGCGGGACAGCATCGTTATGTGTGTGTTGTTTTGTGATTACATTTTCAGAGCACACCACACACAGTACGATCAAAACTGATTCTTTTATCTTCACGTGTGAGGTCTCAACCAGATAAAAAAAAATTGTTATGTGTGTACCAGGCTTATTGTTAATTTCACAGTATGTTCACAAGCAACACTTCAATCAAACGCTAAATACATAAACCTACCAAAACTTCAAGTTTAGGTAGAGAAATTTGTGGCTGTTCAATTGATTTTCTTTTGTAAGTACAAGTTAAATATTGTGGAAAACAACAAGTCTGCAGTGGTGAAAATGTCCCTATGTGCCACGCTGACCTATTTTTGCAAAGACTGCTTTGCTTTAACATTGTGTTTACTATTTTGTTTTTCTTTAAACCTAAAAGTTTAGTGGCTGCATCCTGGGTGGAGTCATTTAAAATGTTCTGTTGGATAAACATGCAAAGAGAGAGTATGTGTCAATCCGAAACTACTTTTTGCTGGTCTGATCATTTATCATAAGAAAAAGAACCAACTTAAAACCAATTCTGAAGCCAGACATGGAGCTACGCTACTTGTCTTAGACAAGGTGTTCATGCTTGGTTGATGTTTCTAAACATTGTAAAAATGATCAAACTCAGTTTTTCTGATTCATATATTACACAGGTGTGGGGTTGAAGATGTTAAATGATCTGACAAGCATCTCGTTTGAAGCATACCGAAACAACACAACACAATAAGGAGGTACTGACGAGGGACAACCGAGGAAGAGACTGAGATCATCAGAGCGAAGGCCAAAGAAGAAAACAGAATGGAAAGAAAAAGAGAAGTGTTAGGGTCTGCCTGGGCTGAGTAGCTCCAGCCCATCTGCCGCAATCACAATCAGTCTCAGCTGAATGGCTGTGACAAACTGCAGCCTCGAGCTTGCAGCCTCAACCAGGCAGGACGTGTACAAGGGCCAAGGGACATGGAGAGGTAGGGAGGAGGCAGGGAAGGAAAGGAATAAAGCAGAGGTGGGGGGCATCCTCTATTGTCTGCTCCCCAATAGGACCAGAGCGAGAGGGGGCGGGCACCGGACGGGTGAAAGGGGGAATTAAAAGGGTCTCGGTGACAGGAGCGCTCGGTTAAAGAGGGTAAAGAAAGGACGGGGCTGACTTAGAGCTGGGGCCGTCACTGCCACTTTGCGCCACATTCACTGTCACTGATGTCCTAAATGAACAATGACACTAACCATGTGAGAAAACTAGTTTGCAGGAGACTGCAAGAGCACATAAGGGTAGAGGGGGATGTAGAAGTAAAGGCTAGAAGTAAACTTGCAGGAATGAGTTGAGATGATATCTTCTGCTTTCAGGAAAGAAAAAAAAAAAAAGAAAAGCGCTGTCACTTCCTGATATCAGATGTCATTCAAAAGCTGGCAGCCGCATTCAAATTTGTCATCATTTAACTGAGAAGGATGCATGATGCCTGATTATTGCAAATATAAGCACACTGTCACAGAGGGGTAATCACATTTCTCATAAGCACAGCTGTTTGGTCGAGAAAATCTGAATATGGGGCGAACGTGATTTGATTTTAAGAGCAGGTGGTCACCAGTTAGACACTATTGTCCTGTTTGGGTAAGAGAGACAAATGAAGGACTGAGTCAGCACTAACACATACAAATGCATTATAATCAAGAAATATTGAGACTGGTGTTTTATTCTAATTTGATCAAGAGCAAGTGGTGACTTGCTGAGCGATGGCTCTTGCCTGCAACAGCATCCAAGTTTAGCAACGTAAGTTAGCATTAAAGAAACACAAGGTTTGTTTGTTTAACTACATTTTCTGCCATTTTAAATTCATAACGAGTGTGTTTAGGAGCTTGAAAATGTGTTTAAAACCATAATTGCGTATGTAATGAGTGGGTTTGTGCATGCATGCAATGCTAAAGTTTGTGCATTAGCTGTATTAAAACTGGTGTGCAGGTTATGGTTATGTTTAGCCAACATTTGTGCTTTCAGACAATATGCACACTTGATTATCCATGCGTGTTCTTCAGCATCTATTATGTGTGTGTCTGTATCTGTAAAATTCATGGCTGCATGCACATGAAAGTGTATGTGTGTGGGTCGCCGTGTGTGCTGAGTGATCTGCTGAGCTCATTAAGGCGCTGCTTATTGCTCTGCCAGGGGTGTCAGTGACAGATTCCACTGTTTGGAAACACACAGCCGCCCACACAGCCAGCCTGGCTCCACCACTGTCACACACACACATAGGGTAGCATTCCACAGAGAGGAGGGGGTTGCAGGGAAGGAGACAGGACGGAGCTGGGACAGCGGCTGGAGGGCCGGTGGGTCGATATGGATTTGTAATGGGGTGCAGGGTGGTCTGAGGTAAAGGGATGTTGGTTGTGGCTGTGTGGAGAGTGTGTTCGTGCACGCACAAAAAGAAACGTGTGAGTGTCAGCACCTTCGAACCACAGTGGAGACCAGCCTGGGTTACAGGGAAGCAAGTCGTTGTGGTAGTATGTGTGCAGTGGTAGAAGAAACATTTAAACACTCCACTAAAGTAAAAATAGAAAGTCAACCACGTAGAATTGCTCGATTATGAGTACAAACCATGTTAGTTTATGTAAACTGCATTTGACAAGTCTGGTTAAAGACAATCTTTAACCAGAAAACACACAATACTGACAATAAAATGTGGATCTACAAAACCGTGGACTCCAAAAAGATGTTGAATGTTTGGTTTTTTGGAGAAATATGAGAGTCATTTCTTTGAAAAAGTTTTGAAAAAAGTTGTGGAATAGCTGTCAAGTGTTCAGTAAAATGAAAGAGCACCCCTGAGAGGCTGAGGCTCTTAGAAGTAAAGATGCAAAATAATATAACATGTAAAAAATCTTTAAAGAATCGTAACTATCTAAATAGCACAAAAGGTTTGAAACATAAACTTTAAGACTGTTTTTGTTGCTGAGAGGAATGCAGATGTGGAAGTACTTGACAGACCTGCCTGAACTACAGATCTTTTACCACTGAAATAACGGTCAGGTGGTGAAGAAAGATCCTCTTTACTAATTTGATTGAAGAGAAGAGACTGCTTTGTTGTAGATGAAGGTTACAATGTAGGCTCATCTGTTCATTGGCTACCTGAACAATCCAGATATGAACTTTTTAACCAGCCTATAGTATCTTTAAGAGCTCACAGTTTCATATTTTCCCAGCAAAGCTCTTCACTTTCAGACTGCAGGTTTATTTGTGGTCCCAAGAGTTTCTAAAAGTAGAATGGGAGGCAAAGCCTTCAGTTATCAGGCTCTCTACCTCTCCACATTCAAGATCAGGCTTAAAAGCTTTCCTTGTTGGTTTTCTTAGCCTGACAGAATTGCCTTACATAAATATGACTGATTTTTGATTGTTGGAATAAACTAGAGTGGATCATCATTTGTCTGGATCAGACTGCATCGAATTGGAGTTGAATCCAATTTGTTTACATTCCCGGAAAAGTGCTCTTAGACTTCTGTTTTTGAAACGTATAACTATCCTCACTTTTGCTGCAACATTCCCATCCATAAGTGTTATGATTGTCCAGTCAAATAGTCATAAAATGAATGTGAAACTAGCTCTGCTTTAAACTGGATATTGTTTACATTTCATCACAGTGATATCTTCAATCCTGAAAGCAATCTGATTCCTTCCTGGCTGTTATAATCAATGTCAGCATGTCCTAGCTGGTCCAGATAGAGTTAAACTGAAACATGTTATGCAGCTGAGCAGTTTAATTTTTTGCAATTTGTCATATTTAATAAGGTGCCTGCATGTAAAATCTCCAACACCAGCCTGAAGATCTCACAAATTTGTATAAATGTATAAACATCCTATGAGTGGACGTTTATATGAGTGGAGTTCCAGCCTTCAGCCATACTTTCCCCTCCATGACATTAATCTCCTGCAGCTTGATTACAGATGAGTGACCAGAGGGGGTCAGGGGAGGCCAGCATGCATCACTTGAGCTCATTACCACACCAGTCAATTTCTCCATCAAGGTGTGTGTTGTGAGTCAGACATTAACCACACAGGAGCAAAGAGGGGGGACTTCTCCTCCTCAGCACCCTAAGCTCAGACATGTTTCTTCTACAGTCTGATATAAAAGTAACGTCATCTGAAAAACAGAGGTAGCATGGGTGGTTTCCTTCCATCCAGGAGATATTTAGCTGTAAACATGGCTACTCTCATAGGAAAAGGAGGGGTTGGGGGGTTTCTGCATTGAGACATGTAAAGGAAATGCCAAACTCTGGAGAGGCAGCATGTTTGTTTACCCAACACAAGTCTGCCCAAAAACATCCAGACTGATGATCACATGATGGCTGGAAGAGCCCCTCCAGAGAGCATGAGAATGTGTGTTAGTGTGCGTCTGAATGTGTGTCATTTAACTTCTTTGTGGCAAGATGAAGTGTGTAGTACAATGAAAATGATAATGCACTTTAGTCATGTTTCATTAAGCAGGGTGATGGGGGCGGAACGAGGCGCAGGATGGTGGTGGTCCAGTGAGACTTTTTCTTCCCCTGCGTGGATCTTGTTAAATATTTCAAGTTATCAAGGATGGAAGGAGTGGGATTAAGAACTGATCGAGTTAATCTTTAATTAAACTGACAGAAATCTGCAAAATTTAATTCCAGAAGTGATTACGGTTGACAAAAATTGTGATTGTAGATGAATGTTAGTGGTTTTACATGAATCGCTCATCATAATATAAAGCAGGTACAGTAAAAAAAAAAAAAAAAATCTTCTGTTAGTGTTTTTTAAATTATTTAAATACTAAATGCAATGGCTTATACAACATCACTACAATGATCGAGAGGTTAAAAACAACAACAAAAAACTAAAACATTTCAATGAATTCAAGAAAAACAGCATTTCAGAAAAAAAGAAAACAGAACAACCTTTTATCACCATCCTTTCCGAGCCTCACATGATGCTCACATGTATGACAACCATGTTATTCTTTTCACACATTATCACCCCTTCCTGTTTCTTCAAAGAGCTGAGGGGAAGTTTTCCAATGAGCCCTTAGCTGAGTGGGGGGTGAATAGCGTGGATGCAGCCACTGTGACATCCACCAGCCATAACCACACAGCGTCTATCAGCAATAAAACCACACAGTCTGGATCTTCCTGTTTTATCTCAGACTGAGTTTTCTTTTACCACCAACCCTTTAGTCAAAATAACTGCAAACGTTGATGAGAACAGAAGGACTTAAAACAACCTCACCCCTTCCAAAGCTGATATTGATTATAAAATCTACTCATTTCACAGACAATAGCAGTGTCTCTAAAATCAGAGGGAAAAGAGATTTATTTTCTAAAACAATGCATGATTAAAGTGCTTTTTGTTCCATGCTACGGCATCAAATTAGAACTCACTCTGAGAAAAGCAACAGCTGTAATGAGGCATTAAGCGAGACCCCGCTAAAAACAAAACAACTCTTAAACACAGCTAATTGCCTCCAGGAATGCAGACAATGCCCTTTTCTGTCCCTAAACCTACAAGTCATATAAAACAAAGCATATGCATGTTGTGAAACCACCAAATTCCCAAATATGTTGACTGTAAAACCCCATACAAGATTCACATAGATTTTTTTTCCAGAATGAACAAAAGAGACAGCTGCTAAGCTTCATCTTTGGCTCATCAAGACAACATGCTCATGACTCTCTTGTGCACCAACTTACAACAAGTCCATCTGTTCAATTACAGGATAACACAAATATCTAATCATCCAATCACATGGCAGCTCATTGCATTTGGACATGTAGACATGGTTAGGACGACTTACTGAAGTTCAAACTGAGCATCAGAATAAGGAAGAAAGGAGATTTAAGGGACTTTGGACGCAGCACGGTTGTTGCTGCCAGACAGGCTGGTCTGAGTATTTCAGAAACTGCTGATCTACTGGGATTTTCACACATGGCCATCTCTAGGGTTTAAAGAGAATGGTCTGAAATAGAGAAAATATTCAGTGAGCAGCAGCTGTCTAAACCAAAATGCCTTGTTAATGTCAGAGGTGAGAGGAGAATGGGCAGACTGGTTGGAGATGAGAGAAAATAACCACTACAATCAAGGTATTCGATCATACAACACGTCCTACCTTACAAACAGAGATGCTACAGCAGCAGAAGACCACACCGGTTGCCTCTCCAGTCAGCTAAAAAAAGGAAACTGAGGCTACAGTTCACACAGAGAAGATGGAAAAATGTTGCCTGGTCTGATGAGTCTCCATTTCAGCTGCGATTTTTTGATGTTAGGTTCAGAAATTTAGTGGAAACAACATGTAAACATGGAATAATCCTTCCTGGTATTAAAAGTTCAGGTTGGTGCTGGTGGTGTAATGGTGTGGTCGGATATTTTTTTGTCATAATTTGAATCCCTAGGACCAGCAGGGGATGGTTTAAACCCCACACCCACCTGAGTATTGTTGCTGACCATGTTCATCCCTTTATGACCACAGTGTAGTATCTCCTGATGGCTACTTCCAACAGGATAATGCACCATGTCACAGAGCTCAAATCTTCTCCAACTGCTTTCTGGAACATGACAATGTGTTCACTGTACTCCAATGGCCTCCACAGTCACCAGATCTCAATCCAATTGAGCAGCTTTGGGATGCAGTGGATTGTCATCATGGATGTGCAGCTGATAAATCTGCAGCAACTGTGTGACGCTGTCAATATGAAGCAAATATGAAGCAAAATGAACGATTCCAACAACTTGTTGAATCTTTGCCATGAAGAATTAAGGCAGTTCTGAAGGTAAAAGGGGGTCCAACCTGGTACTAGCAAGGTGTACATAATAAAGTGGAGGGTGAGTGTCTTGCAGTTGATGTTCCTGTTTGTTAAAAGTGGATAGAGCTTCTCATTAGAGAGTAACACACTATTGCAAGCATATGGAAAGCGTTATTTTTTTTTATTTTTGCTTTAAAGTAAAGATTGTGGGCCTTTTTATGGTTATGTGGTAAGCACATAAGTCATATATTACTAAAGGTAAATGCAGTTTTATGTAAAATTTTGAAAAAGAAATAGAAACATCAGGTTTTATAGTGAATGATGTGTGCTGGGGGAGGGAGCAGTCTGCTTTGGCTATGAAAATGACCTTGAGGGAGCATCAGTAAAAGGCTTCATTAAACCATTCGATTAACCTCTTCCTCTCATAAGCTCCATAAAACCGACGCATGCACTTTCACCGTGCCCGGGATCTTCACATGAATCAGATCTGCAGCGTTTGGCATTTACAAGACTGGTGGGGAGGGCTGTAGGAACGGGAGAGAGTTTGTGAAGCCTCTTAGATCAGCCAGCGAGTGCTTACTGTAGTGTCACAGTGCACCCACATTGTCACTCATTCTCTAATTGCTTCAGAAAGTTCATTATCAGGTTTGCACTGACCTCCTCACTGGATGAGTGTGGTAAAGTTTAGCAAGATGCATTGCCATGTCAAGTCCTGCAAACATTCAAATGCACAGATGTTGGGAATTACAGGTAGCAGCAATGAGAGAGGAGCATTCTGAAGATGATTACCTCGTTTAAGCCTCATGGTTTGTACCCACAAGCTTTAATCATGCTTTTTATTAGAAGAAAACTAAAGGTTAAGGAAAAGAAATTCCATCAGTGCTTCAAGGTTCCAATGTCTTTATTTACCCACTAACTGCTCCTTGAAGATATTTTGGAGTCTGGACTCTGGGGCCGTAAAGTGACCTCTAATAGATGGATTAGACCCAGTCATTCACTTCAGAGACCAGACAAATACACTTTGAGAGCATATTAGATCTCTTTTGAGCTTAGCGTGATCAAATTATTGCATTACACCGGTCAACTTATCCAATTAAAGTTGTAAAATGCATGGTTCTTGCCCAAGCGAGACAGCAGATCCTTGGGGCGTTGGAGGGTTTGCGGGAGGCTGAACCCTATCCACCTCTTCATCGACAGAACAGGCCTGGCTGCATACTTTAGCTGAGGATTACAGCCTTTCATCTGGCTCAGACCGCCGGCAGCACACAGGCGTCTTTGAGGCTAGATATGCCTTGTAGTAACATCAGCAAGGTCCAGATTGGTAAAGCTGTTTCCCAGCTTTGCACTCCTGTGGTCTTTTCATTCTCCTGCGGGTATATACTAACTCATTCATTTCAAGTCTTCAACTACTGCTGTTTTTGTTGATTAAAATGAAAAACTCTTAACATTTGAAAACATTTTTAAAAACTTAGATCCCACTGCTAAAGAAGTAACACATCCCATCAGTTTATCCAATTGTGGCTTTCAAATCTGAAATCTCCATCCATTGACAAATGGGCCACAATGTGGACAAGACGTCCATTTTTCTATTCTACCCACAAGTAAATTTACTTACTCAAAGCAAGTCTCGTTGCCTCTAATCCCTCAGCTGATTTCACCTCCACTTTCTATCTCTGCTGTCTTTGAAGCCACTACGAACATGACAAATAGATTATTGATCAGCAGATGTCACCGCTTATGTCCCTTCAGCTTGAGCTGCAGCTGCAGCCTCCTGCTTTAACACAACCTGTTCTAAGCCCTGTGCACCTCCAGCTGAGTCCACCCCGTAACCCCCTGCCTGTCCTTAAAGGTGTGGAAAGGGGTCACAGATGAGCACCATCTGCTCCAGCAAGGAGTAAATGGCAGTTGAAGCCCGCTTTGGGCTCTGTGACCAGTTAGCAGCCAGCTATGGTGCATCTGACCCACTAAAAAGAAGAAAAAAAAATGTAAAATGAAGATTCATGGAAAAAACAAAGAACAGAAACAACAAAGATAAGATCTGCACAGTGGCAAATCAAAAGCAGGACAGCAGAGATAGAGAAAAATATCTAATCTGCATTGTTTTAATCCACTGGGAAGATTACGCAGTCACGGTGCCTTGACACAGCAGCTTGCCAGAAAGAGGTCATGCAAGCTCATCCCCACCCGTCATGCCTTTTAACGTTGTGGAGCATCCATATGTTCCTCCCACACATATCTGTCACTCAGCAGAAGTCTCTCATAAACTTTATTTTCCTGAACACATCCAACATACCCAAACATGACTGTGCGTCAGCAGCATTTCAAGGCTGATAAGATTCACTGAAAAGACATTTCACCATATTTAATGAGACTGCACTGCAAACAAAATGATGAATAACTGGAAACCCTGGGTCAGCTACCAACTGTACATTGCATCTGATGTGGCCAAATTTGGATTTGCTCCATGTGATGTTGACACTGTGCTGTGGAGCTTTTGTTTCCGTCTGTCAAGGACGTGGTCACATTGAATAGAGCGAGCAGGAAAGCCCAGCCAGCGTCCCACTGGGGTTTTGTGCTTCGTCGAGCAACGATGCTGCGACTGAGTGCAAGAGACAGTGCGTATGGGGGTGAGCATACAGCAGATGTTTTGGATGTGTCAAAAACAAGCTGAGAATTGTCTTTGATTAGATTCATATAATCAAATATCTATCAATTTTAATTTATAGGCACTGACCACCTATAGACTGGAAAGTTGGCTCTAAAAGTAGCCAATACATATAGCAGTGTATTGGAAAGTCTTCATTTCTGCAACCACAACAAGCCATAATTGTCTAATATGTGTTCTGCAGCAGTGTGAAACTGCCCAATAATATGGCACAATGAGAGACATGAATGCAGTAGGTCAGTAGGTCACGAAGAAAGGATGCAGAGAACTAAAGGAATGTGAGGGCTTCCCTTTCACCTCTTGATGGATTGATGGGCCCCGTATTCTTAGGGGTGGAGGGAGACATCTACAGAGTTGTGAGATGCTGCCTAGAAAGGGAAGGAGGTGTTTTTTTTTTTAAACTCAAGGTCTGTGTTTTAGCTGAACAAAAGCTTTTGTGAAGTCATTCATTCTTGTCGCCACTGTGAATCAAACAACACCAGAGAAGAAATGGGAACAAATCCTTCTTGGTGGTGTGTTGTTTTCCCAAACTCTACTTCAAAGATATGAAGCTTTCAAAGCAATATGAATTGGTTTGTTTACACATTGAGATGATTACATCTCAGATGTGCAGAACTTCTTCCAAGGGTATCTGTCACTACCCTTGTGCTAAACAAAAGGATCTTTGTAAATGGCACTTCCTTTCAGACAAACTAGCTCAGCCTTGATTCTAATGCATCACATACCAGTGCATTGTTGGACCTCCTCTGGCATCAGACATGCACTATCATGTCTTTTTTTATTTGCAAGGGTTAAAAGCTATGGAATAATTTCTTTTTGATCTAAGCAATGAGATCTTCCTAATCTATAGGAATAGTTTTGGTGCCTAATATGATTCAATTGATGCCAAATTGTAATTTGGGAGAGAGAGCAGAATTTTTAGTGACTTATTCCACCACCAGCCCTCCTACCTCTTAATGCTTAACGCTTTGCAAACGTGCCCCAAAAAACAGTGTTTGCTCCTGATGTGCATCTCATACACCCATGCAGCTGATAGCTTACTAAAAACTACTTTGTACTTTCTTTTACAGTAGTCCTTTGTAGGTATGACTTTTTTTCCTATGTGAAATAACTATTCATCTTTACCAGGAATAAAGACTTTGATTAGATGCGTTTGATGGATAAATTATCATATTTTTAAATTGCATAGGCAACATCTAAAAGGTGTCTCTTTTAAACAAAATAATAATGTTTTTTTCCAAAGACAGAAGGAAGTTTAAGTGCCTAAACCTAACCAAACTGACAACGGCATGGAGCTGGTACAAGTTCATGGCTCAAGCATTTTGCCCTGTGGTGCAACCACAGGTCAGCTCATACTGGGACATTCTGGTCACTCTAAGTGGCTATTAGGTCAGTATGGCTGTCACAGAAGGTGTCTTATAAAGAAGGGTGGGGATGACATAAGGGTCATTCCTTTACACATCGCTTCCCTTATTAAGGTTCTGCCCTGGCCTAGTAAAAGGTTTGGTCAGTGGTCATTCATCCCCCCTGCCACCCACTTGGAGACCTTTATCCCTCTCTGTCCAACCCCCAGACCCTCTCTGCTCACTCAGGGGGAAAATTACTTCGAGCTGGGGGAATACAGCTCCATTGACATGGAGAGAGGTTTGTACAAAAGAGGGTGAAGTTTAAAAAATTGTTTCTTTCTTCTATTGGCGCTGTGCATCATTAGAAAGGGTAGGATGATAGGAGCATGGAGGGGACAAGGTCATTAGATTGGCATCTCCATAAGCTCTTCATTCCCATTGTCTGGGCAAATCTGCTCCAAAGGACCTCCATGAGAAATGTCCCCAGTCAACCCCACACTGGGCTCAGAGTCTCTCCTTTGTCTGCCACTTTCAGTGTGTTTCCAACACAAAAAGCATTATTCAAGAACAGTGTACAAAGCTTGTCTCCCTCTCAGAGCCAAAAAACATTGTTCTGCTGCCTTTCCCTGGGAATGGATTACAGGCAGCTGCTGATATCCTCAGGCAATAAAACATCTGCCCACAAATATTGTGAAACCTCCTACCTTCTGACGTTCCGCCGCTCCTCCTCAAGCTGTTTGAGAAGCTCATTGATACATTTGTTGGCATCCATGTACTCCTGCAAGAAGGAAGAAAATGTTTACTTAGACCTAAATCAGCCAAATGATAGTCTGTACCAAATATGTGCAGATGATGCACAAATTTCAGACAGTGCATCCACACTTTGCAGTCAAGCGCTTTTCAAAAGGTGAGATAAATCAGTTAGGTCTCTTTCTGTGTGTGTGTAACTCCAGAAGCACCTCTGGGTAACTTCTAACGGCCGGCCCAAAAGCGAGCCCAGCTGTGTAATGTCAGCTGGGAATAGTCCACACTCACTAAATGTACACTACTGAGTTACAGAAATGAGCTAAGGCTGAGAATAGAATGGAGAAAACAGATGTTAGGATTTCTTGGCTTTGCTCTAATGATTTGCCTCATAGTGGTCTGACTACATATAGCAGACGGGCGGTTGTTAATGTAAGAAATAGGCCACCATACTTCAAACATCTGTGTTTTCTCACACCGGGCCAGTTGTGACTTGATGCTGTCAGATCAGTGTGGTCCAGGTTTAAGACTAATTAATTAGATGTTTGCTTGACAGCTCATGACAGATCTCCTGGGTAAATGGTTATCTCAGTGGAACAGATGCTCTCCATTGATTTCTACTCATGTGCTTATGAAGCAGGATTGAATAATGGGGATTCCCTTTAGCCAGGAATATCAGTCTAGAAGAATGAAAAGTAGCAGTAACTGTGCTGTGACCCATCATAATGTACGTCTGTGTCTTTCATTTTTACATTTACTGCGACTGAAGCTCCCTTGCCTGCTCCACTTTTCTTGTCAGCTCTCTCATTAGTCAAAAAATGAATCTCCTCAATAAGAAACCTCTGTCTGCTTCATTCATTTCCAAAAGAATCAACAGGGAAAGGAAAAACAAACGCTGGAACTGCAGATTTTGAGCCCCGTTGTGATACGATGTGGTAGATAAATTTTAGTCCAAGTGGAAATGGGATGATTGTGGTGACACACTATATCATAACACAGATTTCTGAATAACAACATTGTGAAACCTAATCTCAGACTGTGTAATGTAGCTGAAAACAACAGCCTATGCAATGGCCTCAGTCTCCAATCGATTTACAACCCCACATTGACTACATTGACTTGAAAAATGGAGCCAAGCCTCACAGTTCAAATCATGGATTTTTCTTAAAAGGCTTGCATGAAAACATCCATTGGGTTTATGTGACTGTGGAAAATCCTGCAGCCCTGCTCCACATACTTTAAGTTACAGTTTTTTTACTTTTAGCTTTCTTTGCCTTCATTTGTCCATTTGTGTGTTTCTTTCAATGCAGCCTCTCCTATCAGTTTTTACCTAGACTGGTTTGAAATTTAAGCTGAATATGCTTCAAACCCTAAGGACCTGACTGTGTTTGCTCCTGCATAAAAAGCTAATATAGATCTGATCAAATATATGTTTGTTTGCAGAATTACACACAACCTATCAAGCCAAATTTAAGGATTGCATCTTTAAAATTGCACTATAACTCAACCCATTGCTGTGATATTGAATGTAGTAGTTCTATTCTATAAGAAGGTAGTACAAAGCTGCTTTATAAGGTACACCTGCACAAAAAAGCTGTACATGTCTGATGTATTTGTTGTGAGCCTCAACAAAAGATCTTTAGCATGTAATGAGCCAAGCATGGAGAGGTCAGGATGAAAGTCAGTCCCTCCAAGTCTGAGGCCATGATTTTCAATTAGAACAGGGTTGATTGCTCCCTCCGGGTCGGTAAAGAGTCATTGCCTCAAGCGGAAGACTTTAAGTATATTGTGATGTTGTTCACAAGAAGTGGGCGATGGATGGATGGATGGATAGATGGATGGATGACAAAAGGAGGAAAATAAGGGATTTCTTACTAAAATTTCAGCAAATCAAATGAGGTGTACATAAATCTATGCCATCATAAACGAATATGGATATAAAGTCTCTGACTTACGGTAAAAAGTCATTTTTAATGGTAGTCCAGTGAGGCTGATTATTTACCTTGACGCTGTTGTTTGGAGATTACAAAATTATATGAATGTGATTATATTTACGTTGTTATCTCGTTTCTTAAGACAAACCACCTATTGTAAATAGTCACAGTTTTGTTTTCTCAAGATCACCATATGATAAAGGTAAGCTTGTAATTCTTGTGTTAACATATAATTTATTGTTTATTTTAACACTGTGAAAGAATACACTTTTGCTTCCTTTCCTGAACTCTAAAAAACGAAAGACATCTGTTCCTTTTTGTATTGATTATAAATAAATGACAACTGTGAAATCTACCCAAAGACAGAGATCCAATACAACTGTTTTACTATTAATTATGCTTTTGCTGTAAAAATCTTCCATTTCTCTCTAATTTTATTATTTAAATCAACCCCATGAATCTGCTGGCTCTGGGCTACATATTAAATTAATTTTCACTTAATTTTATTTATTTATTTATTTATTTTTCCAATGTGAAATACATGCCATGACTCACTTAATAATTTGCCTGGAGCTATATTTGGACTGACTCTGACCTCGCCATGAACTGCCTCTGAGGCCTGACTAGACTTAAAGTACGTCTGTTATCGCTGCATGGGCTTTTTTTAACCTGTGGCCTTGACAACAAAATCTCAACAGGCCAGATGTTCAGGCACACAAGCTGCTGTTCTAAATACAGTAAGTGCAGTTGTTTTGTCTCCTCCTGTGGTGCCGTACTCCCACTGCTGCTTCTAAAGCACTTACAGCACATTTGAGACTGCCACTCAAAAAGCAGTTATCACCAGCAGCTCGACCCGATGCCAGAAGAACAAGGCAAAGGCCCGCGTTTCCTGCAGAGTCAAGAGCACTTTCAGTGACCATTAGGCGAATTCACCGAAGCTGGCCAACAGATTGATGCCTCACAGCATGGTGTGGAATTTTCCAATTTCTGTCCATAGATTTTAAAAAATGACCAGAAAATAACGTTAACTCATATTCCGTCCATCATTTCTTGTCGCTAATATGATTAATTTAGACTTAATCAGCATGACAAATCACCCATGTTAGGAGTTAACAACGGTGCCCCAAACCCATCTGTTAGTCTTGAAGTGCCAAAATGCCAATTGAATGAAAGCTGAAGCACCATTAGCTAAGTTTCCAAAGTTATAGTCACTTCTGGCTTCCACATAAATAGCTGAAGCCAAATGGTTGCAACCGTGGTGCTCTCATAATTCGTCCTCTGTGGGTGAGTTGAAGGAAAGTAGTCACTTCTGGCTCCAACATTAATTGCCAAAGCCAAATGGTCGCAACCGTGGTCTCTCACAATTGGTCCCCTGAGAGTGGGTGGAAGGAAAAAAGCTGGAAGTTGTTCCGCAGTAAAATATAACGCATGTTCGTAAGAAACAAGAAAGTCTGAAAATTACAAAGCACAAACACCCAAGGCACCAACACCTATCAACTGAAATGTGGCGCAATCCTACGATGACTTGGAGCGCTTAACAAAAGTCAACCTATATCGTGAAAGCCCAACGTCAGGGGAAATATTTACAGACCACATCAAAGAGAAGAAAAGGTGCCTTAGTCTGTGTTGTCATCACGTAGACCTCTCCTAATGAGAGGGCACGGAAATAATCCTCAGTGCACATGAAGGAATGCAGGGAATGCTGCGTGCTTGTTGTCATGTGAAATGGGAAGCCATTTAAAGAGGAGATTTAAAGCATGACTCATGTATGTAATGCTGCATGTTATATCTTCAGCTTGGCATTATTCCTGACGGTTTTACTGCATGAGTGAAAGCTGCACCGTTCCCATGAGGCCCAGGTACTCACATGTAGACTAAAAAGAACTGAATTCAGTGACCTGAGACTTTATCTAAAGCATATTTCTCTGGACCAGTGGTCTCACGACCGCAGTGCAGTCCAGCAATTCTTTACAAGTGAGCTAAGAGTTATGAACTAAGGATGTAATAACATCCTATACTAAATTATAAAAAAAAATGCTTTTAGAAAAATTTGCATTAGTAATTAACTTCACTGGACAGCAAAGAGATGTGTATCCCTTTCCTCCAAAAAGCATTTTTTTGGAGGGGATTTTTTAAAGTGCTTTCTGTTTTGAGGTGACCTCTTGGCCACGAAATATTAGATTAAAGGTGGGTTTTAGTATTTGATTGAATCCAGCTCTGGACATAGTTTAGACGTTTACTGCTATGATGAGAGCAGCGGCTAAGCTCGCGTTAATCTGACGGGTAATATGTTTGCTGATGTTCCTTGTCCATGACCGCAGGTTCTCAGTAATGTTTATCCAGCCATGTTTACTCATGTGTGTGTGTGTTTGATAAGGAGGGGAGATCCTCCCTGCCTGGTGTCATGGTTCAAGTCCCACATCGAAGGCCCCCCCCAACTGATTCTACGCCTTTATGAAATTTTAAAAATAAGCACCACCAACCCCCCCTCATTTCTTTAAAGCAACAAAGCTGAGAAGCATTTTTAATTAAAACCAAAATTTATGGCAGGCAAAGCTAAACAAACATGCAAAGAGAGTCATAAAACATCACATGTATTATTCATTCATGCAATTCTCACCAGCACGCTTCGTTCTTTCTTTCACACATTTTTTTGAAGATTAGAGGTGAAATCACATCTGTGACAAACGCCTGGTTCAGATATAAGCTTCTTTGGGGTTAAATGGGAAAAAAATAATAAACTTTTAGCTCGATGAAACTCTGACCTAGCTGCTGCAGAGGTCAGGATCCACTTCTTGAAGTCCCTTCACCACCTTGATGTGCCTGCAGATCAGAAGCTCAGTCTGCCGTTACTGATAAGGCACCTTGTAGAGGTCTGCAGCCCTTGGGAATTAGACCCTGCCAAAGACAAGGTCAGGACCTTGGTCCTCCCAAACCCTGCACCGGACCTGCCTCACCAGCCTCTCTCTCTTCGTCCCGTGAGATATTTTGCATGCTGATGACATGCCAGCGTGACCTCTGGGACTGTAACTGAAAACTCTTTGCTGCAGGTTTGATAGAAAGCAAAGCTCCCACATGGACTTCTAGAAGTCAAAGGTTATGCCAATAGACTGTAACCCTTCTTTCTGGGTGTATTTTTATGGCCCACTTGAGGATGACTTAGGACAGTGACTATTGAAGGTGTGGGAGATGGATACACCACATCTGATATGAGTGTTAGTCTTGGTCTCTTGCCAAGAACACAATAATCAGATACTCCCAGGTTTATGCAGACATCACTGGCAAAGATGAAAACACTGCAAATTTAATTAGCATCAGCAAAAACAAATGTGCCAGTATAATTCATGACTGCGATCTTATTAAAAAAAAGGCCATGAACTAATCTGTATGACTAATTGTCTTTGTGTGCAGATGTCTAGAAACCTGTCTCTGCTCATATCAGGTCCATACATATCATTCAGCCTTGGTTAAATTCATTAGTCTTATCTGCATGTTCTGGGGCTCTAAGCTGGTGATCTTTCACTCACAGGTCTTTACTCACACCCCAAATGACCTGGTCTCGTAATATCAACAAAGCCATCAGGCTCTCATATCCTCAGACCCTGATAACTCCACAGATAGCCGCAGTGTTTATCAGTGCAAAGGGCAGCCACTCGGGTTAATGCATGTTATTCTTCATGTTGGGGAAAGATACTGAGATCTGCGTACTGTCAGTTTGATCTACGAGAGGATTTGGTGTCAGTGACGGGCGTGATCCTGGACATCTTCATCAAGCTCCAGCTGTTATAAAACAACCAGTTCCAGCATCATAAGAAAAAGATTAAGTCAGAGAAAGTAGCTGATTCTGCAACAAATAAAAATCTTTATGTAAAACTTAACTCTTTGTGCCTTATCTAATTTTTGCTTACTATTGGTTTTTGTCCAAGCTAGAAATCCATGGGAATTACAGTAAATCCACATTAAATAACACGCTTCATTGTTGACATCCAATGCAAACCTTCAATGTCAACTCAGATAATGGTGTGTTCTTGTGTTACATTGTGCAATGTAAGGGTGTCTTAATGTCCTAATCCTGACTATACAGAAACTTTTATAAAGGGCAAGAGTTTCCGTCATGCTCGATTTAGCTTTGACAAAATGGCACTTAAAGTAAAGGCAGGTGCTTTGTGATTCATTGAATAACAATTCCTTCTGAAAACGGATCCAGCAAAAGCTGTCCAATGCAGTCTCATATACAGCAGGGGTCATGTGCATCAGGAGGTAGAAGGGGTGATGGATGGAATCAATCACTGAACTGCTGTCCTGTTGTAATGATTTAAACTCCTATGTGAAGCTATTCTCCAATGAAAAGAAAAATATTTACACAGAAACTGTTGTTTCCACTGTTACATTTTGCTGACAAAGAGAAGCTCCATAACTTTAACATTTTACCATTAGTGTCCTTTTTTTCTTTTTTTTTTTTTAAAAATCAGTTTATGCAGCATCAGGAAAATATCATTCTACTGTCATGGTCAGTGGGTTTTTGGTTTATTTCCTTTAAGTTTTGTGTGTCTTTGTCCATCTTATTTCTGTTTTAATTGGTATGGAGAAGGATGACCTTGTATAATCAGTTAGTTTACATCCTGTTCATGTCACACCTGGTCTTCAGTTGGTTGTCATACCTGCTCCATATTTGTAAGGAATACTCCTTTGGTTTTTCCTTTGCTCCTGACCAGATCCTCATCATTCCTTTCCCAATTTGTCAGTCAGTCTGCCTGCCTGACTGACAAAAAGGCTGAGATTTTATTATTATTATTATTATTATTATTATTATTAGTTTAATTTCCAGAGCATCTTTGCCTTTGCACCGTTTTTTGTTCATTTAAAAAAAAAAAAATTTTGTCCCAATATCTGCCTGCCTCTTCTCTTTCTTCCTATTCACCTCTCATCCCTGCCCCAAGATGTCTACCATTCTGCCATATGAACAAGTAACAAGGACCACATAAGGAGGTTGGAGGGTTTTTCAGTTCTTTTGGTGTCACTGCTTTGACTTTTGTTCTTCATTTTGACATCCTTTACTTTACTACTACTTTAAGCAGTAAAGATATGATGTTAAAACATTAATATTTTCAACATTTTTCATGTAAAATGTCATGTAAAAACATACAGATGGTTAGGAGTGAGAATGGACTGTCAATGTACACAGGAGCTAGAGTCTCCACCTTTGATTGTTTGGCTGTTGATGTATAACAAACCCTTAAACTATGAGAAAATGTGTTATTATCAAACAAGGAAATATAATAAAAACTGTACCACTAATGAATCAGAGACTGTTAAGCAGTGGAGGCTTACACAGTGGCCTCATTGAGTTGACATTCATGTAACAAATGCTTCCAGTGAGCAGGATATTCTTCATGAGCCCTACCTGGCCCAAATGGAGGAGTGTCTGAGACTATGGATTACTTGAAATACATAAAGGAGCCTGTTCATCATTTAGGGTGAGTTTCAACAGTTTGGGTTATCTGATGTTCCTCCTCCAGCAGCAACTACAGCCTAGACCAGCTCAAACATCAACACCTCACTACCGTCAGGAATCCAAATCCCTGCAGATTATCTTTCCAAACATCAAGATAGGTCTAACACTCAAATAACCCTCCCTGTTTGTTGAGGCTCCTCCTCTGCTCTTTGAGTTTGACAGAGCGGGCCATTCATGCCTGTTGGGAACAGTAGCAAAGCTGTTCACGAGTCAAATCTCACAGGGGGAGAGTTGAAAAAGTAGCCGAGGAATGAAATGTATCGTATCTGACATTGCTATTCGATCATTTCCACAGAGCTGCCAGTGTGAAAGAGCAGGTTAGAGCATCACATGTAAGTGCCTGTGTGTGCACTTTTAGAAATTTTGTGTTTTCACTGAATATTTCTAAACAAGGGAAGTCGTGTTCTTTATCATCCAAAGCAGACCAATTTGATTGACAGTGGCTTATTTCTTTAAATGAGAGCCCTAAGAAATTACACATTAGACAGGAAACAGCAGGAATGTCACTAAAGTTGTGAACTCTTAGTCGCTAAAAATAGCATATAAAATCTGCAACACATGCAGTTTGTTTAAATGATTTAGTGGGCATCCACTAGTAAGCACAAATCCAAAACAACTTTAACCTATTTCCTTTAGAGTTCAGCCGACGTTTCAAGGGAGCAAAATCACCCAACAGGGAGGAGCCATTGAGGAATGTTGCTTTTAGAAATAAAAACAAATATACATGTCCATGTTGGTTCCAGACAGGATGGGAATCTAGGAAACGGGAATCGGCACAGAGGAGGGTGGAGATATGTTGTGCGACAGTGCCCAAATTTTTCCAAGCCTTGGTTTTATTATCATCCAGGGGCCAATATTCAGCCAGGTGTACTTGGAGCAGGAGGGAGAGTGGCGATGACAGAAATGAAAAGGGAAACCTGGAACTGACAGCCCCACAGGCGCGCAGGGAAAATAGAGAGGCTGCTGTCGGAGAAAGAAAGCCAGTAAGAGTCAGAAAGACAAAAACAACTGATTTTTTTTTTTAAAGAGGGAAAACTGGATTGATTTAAAGCCCAATTTTAATTTGTTAAATTATGAAAATGTAACAATTTAAAAAAAATGTATAAAAATTATTCATTTGAAACCTGCAGCAACTTTCAAAAAAGCTGAGAGGGGAGCCCCATGTTAAAATAATGAAGTTCTTCAATGACGGCAGCTCAGGTTTGAGCCCCTTTTCAGCATTACCCTCCCTACTCTCTCTCTTGTCAAGCTACTGTCAAATACACGCCATTACTGCCCAGCATGTTCTTATTTAAATAAAAAAAGAAAAGAAAAAAGACAAAAGGAGAAACAAAGGAACCAAAAAAAAGATTGGACTTTGAACATATGACACATGCATCGTGAAATTAAACAGGCCTGGTTAAGGCTAAACAACATGATTAGGGTCTAAAATGTACATAATAGGTTTTATCATATAAAATAGAACAAACATTTCCAAATTGCCATGGCAACACAGGAAAACACTGTCATATTATCAGCCTGGTAAACCCTTTATGTCCAAAAGTGATAGTTTGGAGATATAGTATTTATACAAAGTTGGAATACATAACATCAAACCTTCATTTTGAAAGAAGGTTTTGAGGAATTCAGCAAGACAATCCAAATTTTACATAAATTGCAATAGTGTGAATCCACGCATGACTCCATAGGAAAAAGAGTTCAGGTGCCAGACTGAATTGCCCATCCCCAGAGCTGTCACAGTGAAATCATTTGGTGTGTTATTAAATATAAAATACTAAAAAAAAGACCCTTTACTGTTAAGCTGCTGAAATCTTCAAGCAATAGCTGTGGAAACGAGTTCTCAATGTGAGCTTATATCTAAAAAAATCAATAAATAACTAATATGGTTTCTCACTTTTAACATAATCTTTGTAGGTTTTAATCAGATGTCAAAAACAGAAAAATATACATGAGAAAATCAGGTATTTGTGGGTTAAGATGAATTAAGACAGCGCCAAGGCTCCATTTTCATGATGAAATTGAAGCATTCAGATGGACTTTAAAGTCATTTTCTCTGAGGACTCAAACTAAGCAACTTGATTGTGTTAATAGTGCATGTAAAATACTGATTTAAGTTATAGTAAGGGGGAAAAAAAGCAAACAGAAGACACCCTTTGGAAGGCAATAGTAGTACGTGTGGATCGGAGCAGAAGGCTGATTCTAAACAGATGTTGGATTTGAAGCTGCAGGCTTCTGTTTGTGCAGGTTTTAACAGACAGGCACCACACCTAACTGAGCAACACTGCAGCTCAAGCATTTACAGGAGCACAGACGGTTTAAAAAAGGAGCAATGATTGTTCCTTCACGGGAAATTGGGCACATTATAGACTGAGCAGAAGTCCTCAAGAGGATCCATTCAGCATTATCTCCACTTAACAGCTCGTCTTTTCTCGTCACAGTTCTTCTTTTGTCATCATGTTGGCCAGTGCTTACTTTGTTTTATGACCTAGAAAACATTACCTAGTCTATAAAAGTTCAACTGACATGAGAAAATAACATCTCAGGTAACAAATCAAGCCCGCAAAAACACCTTAAAATATCTTCCAAGCGTGTGTTTCTGTTGAGATATTTCTTGCCTGGGACACTTTGTCAGATTCCCTGACAGTTCATGTGCATTAGCTTCAGGTCTCAGCTTTATCACGGCTTCTATTCTGTTTAATCCAGAGGCTGATTTATTGACATGGCCCTGTCTTTGCTCTGACTTGGCCAACCCAGGTGCGGGGCAGATGTTGCATTCCTGCTTGAGAAAGGAGTAATGTCAGCTTGTGATTTTTTTCTCCCCGTCTTGGGACGGGGAACTGAGATTGCCCCGGAGGCATGCGAGAAACCATAACTGGTAAAATGGTAATGTGACAAGAGCAGGCTTTTTGTTGCTGATCCTGTCATCCACAAACCCACCTGTGCCATTCATGCTTATCAGATCCACATTTCCAATCTATCCTGACAGAGACAGTGTGAAGATACAGTGTGGTGTTTTCTTTTTTAAATGGGGGAGGGGTGGTATACTTATTTGATGAAAAATAAAAAAAAATGTGGAAAGAGATGGGTTGTGGTGACTTTTGACCTCCACTGCAGGACTCTTTGTAATGATTATTCTTCTAGTCATGCATTATTTCTCAGATGTGATTACCTTGTTTTTCTTCAGCGCATCTTTCCAGATAGGTTGTGGGGGTAGACGCAGCCTCGGGGTTTGTGAAAAAGACTCACGGTCAAGCGGAAGACTACTGGAATGTGAAGGCTAACTCAAAAGCAAAATGCACATATTTTCCTAAACAGTGACCCGATGGGGGTGATCAGTAGCCAGCAAGACCTCAGCAGTTCTGGCGTGGGTGGTGTAAATCTAGGAAAACCCTAGCCTCTGGGAATTTTCTATAACTAAAACTGTCCTTAGTGAACTTAGGTTGTTAAATAATATATGTTTGGAAATGGATCTGAAACTGCAGGATCAAAATTTACCTACAGGGACTGAATAATATTTATGCAGCCTCTGAGATTTCCACTCTTGCAAATGCAATGAAACATATCTTGATATTTAGGTGACAGATGCTCCATGATTATGATCAACTCATTGCAATCTGTGAGTTTTTTTCTTACATTTTCTAACTTTAAATGCCCACTAAAACACAAATTTGCTGAGAATAAACTTTTTAGAGAAAGGACTGTAATAAAAAAAAATAAATAAATAAATAAATAAAAACTAATTAACTGCCACAATAGGAACAGAATTGTAAGACACGTCAATATATTTCTCCCCTCTGGCCTCCTTTTACATAAAAACAACAATTAAAAGGTCAAACTACATCATGTGGTTTGGTGTGACCATTGTTCCGGAGAGAAAATCTAAATTTAATACATATAACTGTAACCTAAAAACTTGGCCATTTTCCATGACCTAAGAGCTGTTTCACTGCAACTTTATTGATACAGACTTTAAACAAAGTTGACCAAAGTGCAGCACTTTTAGCTTAATAGGAGACTACATGAGTATAAAAGAGCTGAATTTATTGGGAATGCAAATTGCCAGTGATTCATTTATGTAACTTGATTTTGTCATCTCCACCGTTTTTGCAAAACAGAGCCTGATAGAGTAAATAGTCTGTGATACTAACAGAAAGTTATCAGTTTTTTGTATTTCAGTTTCCATGTCAGTGCATGATTTTGCTTGAAGAGATCACGCATCTATTTTATGGGTTAATGTGAGCATCAGGCTCTCTGTGCAGCACCTCACCCCACTTTGTCATGTGATCTGAAACTTCAATAACCCAATGGCACAAAATATTTAAATTAACCATCATGGACTTTTGAAATGTACCATTGCTGCCTTATATATATATATATATATATATATATATATATTCATTTTTACAGTGGGAGCTCATCCAGGTTGGAAAGGATTTCAATATGAATTTGAGGCTAACCACTCTCTATATTTACACAGTTAATGGCACTAAATCCTTGTTATCATCTCAAGTGGAGTCTTATTTTTAGCAGCCATACTTGTTTTATTTCATCCAGATGGGAGCTGGGGAAGAATCTGACATCAGTGCTGTTTCTCATTAAGGCTCTCAGACGAGGTGACATCAACGAGCTTAAACACTTGCCTGTAGTGGGATGGAAACGCGTTGAACTCGTCAAATACGTGTCAAAGGTCTATCTGATAAATAAATTAAACTCTCGCTGCTACCATAACTGGCTTTCCAAACAGGAACCTGCAGTGGATCACTATTTGTTTGTGTTCTAATGTCACTTTCTGGATTTCATATCCTGAGATGGGTTCAGATGTGTTTTAAGTCAGAATGTGATAGTTCTGCCACTGTGGGAAAATCAGGCAAAGCAAGGGCCTGAATTTCCTTTGCTAAGGCAAGCTATTTGCTCTTACAATAACAACACTGTTCTATCGTTATTATTTGTTATCTCAGCTAACCCTCTTTATCTGGGGCAGCCCCCCTACCCCCTTTTAGCCAATGCTCTTGAATTCTCTGAACCCTCTGGAAGCCATTTCTCAATGGGAACCCTTCCTTTGGGCTGACTGGTAGCCGCTTCACTCAGATGGGTCACAATAGCCCACCCCTCCGATGCCCCCTAACCATGAAAGCATTACCTTCAGCATGAACAGTATTATACAGATAATGCTGGAGCTTTCTGCTTTGTTCCCCTTGTAGGTCAGAAGTTGTATTGACCCCACTGGATGCTCCATTTATGGAAGGAAGCAGAAAAGATATGAAATCTAATTCAATTAAAAATTCAAAGGTAAATTCTAATGTTATGTGTTTTTTTTTCTATAATTATAAATCACATTAATGATGATGATGACTATTATCATTATTATTATTATGTTTGGATCAAAATTAAAATAAGTACTGGTCTTAATTTTTACTTTTTGTTTATTATTTACAATAAGATGAAGCAATTGTAGTTTACTAAAAACTCTGGAAAAACTGAAAGAAATAAAGAAAAATACTAATAAAAATACAAAATAAATAAATGAAACAAGTCAAATAAATATTAAAATCATTTGAAAAACTTAATTAGTTTAATCTATATATTTTTTTCCCTCAAAATTGGTTGAAACATTTTCAGTACTACAAAAAAAGTACAATATATTAAGTGCTGAAACAGACTTCCTCTGCAAAACTCAGTATGACTTGGGACTCGGTTGAAGTTCGGGGTTGCAACATTCAGCCAGTCCAAGTTTGCTTTCACACTGCACTTAAAAGAATTTAACCTTTTGAACAACAAATTTTCCTTCCTACTCAAAGCAGTGCTGCATAAAGAAATAATGAAGGAGAAGACAAAACGGTGAACAAGAAAACTTGCTCATATTTTGGTCGATGCAGAACAACTTTAATTTGTGCCACTTAAGGTTAAGTCTGCTTCCCGTATTTGGTTCACTTGAAACGAACCAAGACCTATGTTTTTTTTTTAGGTGGAACCAAGTCTGGTTGCGCATTCACACCTCCCAAAATTAACTAGATTCTCAAACAAACTAGGATTCAGTTACAAAGGGCTAGTGTGAATGCTCCGTTATACACAAAGCCAACATCTCCTAAAGTAGCAAATGTCTGAAAAAAAGAGCATTGAAACACACCAACAAGACAACAAATCTGTTTCTCCACAAGAAGAATGTGATAAAACTAAAAAGTAAATACATAAAAATGTAAATATAGCAGCATGTGCTTTGTGTATCCTCATCATGTCAAACAAAGGAGGTCTCATTTAGGACTTGGGGCCTGTTCCAGAAAGCGAGTTATGCTGAAACTCTGAGTATGTTAACCCTTAGTTGCAATACCTTTAAAATTTTCTTTTGTGAATGTGACCTTACTTTATAATGTTGGTAACACACAACACTTTAGAAAGACAGCAGTATATTGAGTCATAAGTAAAGTCCTCACACAGTCCTTTGTGTCAGCTGTTGCTATGGTGAATCCAGGTATCGGTGCTCCATTGATGATGGATTATTGTTGTAGCTCTCAACTCAAGTTAAAGATACTCAGAGATGATTGAACAAACTCACAGCAGCTGTTCTGGAGCCAAAATCTTGTAAGTTCACCCAGAGTTTCTGACTAGACTCAGAGTTAGTTGAACCTCCTTTCTGGAACAGGCATCTCATAATCCGCTGGCGTTCAGATTTATCAGTCACCTTAGCATCATTATGGTGATAAACTGCTGCTTGTTTTAGGAATATGGCAAATAAAAAAAGAGATTGTGTGTGACAAGTCAAGTTAGCCATTAACTTATTATTGGCTCAAATAAAATAAATAAAGTTCAGTCGGAAAATAGCAACAAAGAGCAGATTCCAAAACCACAAGAAAGATAGATGCTGCCCAAGAGCCAATGGTTGGCTTAGTGTATAAAAGTCAAATGGTCATAAAATGATTAAATCATACTTCAGAGGTAATATTTGGAGGTTTGATGTAATTGTCAACCATGCTGCCATAATTCATACAGAATGTTGTTTTGCTAAAATAAGCAAGACATTTCCATCAACAGATGTCAGCGCATGTTGATTCAGAATCTGTATTTTTTAGCCTTACTGCAGCCTTCACAGACATAAAACTTACCCATGTCATGTGCACTGAAGCAATCCTGATTATTGATGCTGCCTTTTGAACTGAGTACTGATCAACAAGCAGAACAGACCCAGTTTGCTATAGCTCAAAAGGTGCAGCATGCACAGTTTCTAGAAGGTATGGGAGATAATGATTCATCACTCCATAGGACACACCGTTTTAGGGTCTTATTTACATTTACACATACTCCTATTGGTTTAGGAACTGGTTTGCAGAAGTAAGTGGAGAGAATATTTATGCTAAGGAGCAGAAGATCTGAGTGCTGTGTATTTTCCCTACTAAAGTGAGAAATAGCTATGCCGAGAGATGATTCTGTGATCACTGATCTTTCACCACAGTTTATGGGGAGGAAATTGTCACTTTCTGAATCGCTGTGTTGCAAATCAGAAGATGAAGACAGATCACACTGTGTGTGCATTGAGGCCTGAAAGGGTCTTTCTGAAAGCTTTCAGCATCACCCTATTTCAGCATTTTTGCACATAAGAGGTCCATTTTACAGTGAAACATATCCTGAAACCTTCAAGTGTTTTCCATGTTCCCTGTGTACACAGACCCTGATGCTGGACAGCAGTAGGGGGAGGGAGTCAAGGGGAGAAAAGCTTAATCATGCACTAATTCAGATGGTTCAACTCGAGTCTCATAGCCCCATTCTCAGGCAGGAAGATGACAGAAGAGATGAGAAGGAGACAGAAAATCCAATCAGGAAATTCCTCCAAAATATAACCTATTTGCATTATTAAACAAATGGTAAATACACACTGCTTTGTTGGGCTGTTATCACATCTGAGCCATTTCCTCCAAACTGATGAAAATCTGAAAGAAATGAAGGTAATGAAGTAATTATAGGAGTCTTGTTTGTACTGCATAATTTCCTGAATGGGATCCTCTTGGCTCCTCCAGCTGTAATGCCAGATGGATGCTGGGTTGTAGTTCGATAGCCCTCTGGCTGCCACAGGCTCACACAATAGCCCCTCAGTGACCGCGCACAAAGGCAATCGTTGACCGTTGACACGCCATACAGTCAGGCCCGAGGATCATCCCTCATTCAATCCAGTTCACCTGAGGCTCTGTCCGCCTCATAAAACCTCAATCACTGATCTGGTGTCTGGCCACGGCGAGAGGATCCCTGAAAATCATTGAGTGCCACAATTACACCACCATAAAGTTGAGTTATGGACTCATGAAAGGCACAAAGATTATATGATCTCTTTAGAAAGCAACTGAAACTCAATAATGTGAATGGCTCCAGCTTGCCGAATGACTCGCATGTAGACTGTTGTTACTACATGCAGATCATATTGATCTCTGCGATGAACCTCTTTTAACGACACAAGAATGCAAATGACTTCTTCTCAAGAATCAGTGACTGATATTAAAGGAACCCTGCACAAACATTTATACCACATGTGTGGTGTTTGTTGTTACTGAAAGATCACGGGTCTGGCAAACCAAAGCTTCAAAATTAGATAGAAATACAGTATATAAGGAAAAAATAGTAAATTTCTAACAGGCTTGAAAGTCAAAATTTAGAATGAACATCTTTATTTTAAATAAAGATGGATGTTGGCAAATTTTGTTTTGTTCTTTGTCCGGATGATCCCACACAGATTCAATAATGTTGATTTCCAGGCTCTGAGTATTCAATGTCTCCACAAGACCACTGATTTTCAGTCCAGTTCTTGTGTTATTAGGCAAGTCTCCACCTTTTCTTTCCAGTTCCTTTCCTTTAGAATGACTTATATGCAGCCACCCTTCAATGGAGACCATTTCTAATGAGGCTTTGGCCAACAGTAACAGGATCAACTGAAGGTCCAGATGCATCCTTCAGGTATTTTGAAAGGTCTTTGCGGGATTTGTTCTTATTTCTAAAGGACATCACTTTCAGATCCTGTTCAACTGCTGTAGATAGTTTTTCAAGCCTGGCACTTATTTTATCCTCCACTCATCAAGCTTCCTCAAATAACTGAGATATGCCAAGTTTTTAGCTGATAGTGTTTTAAAAATCTACTTGTTTTCTACATAAACGCTCTCCTTGGGCTTTTGTAGATGGCAGCGGGCACAGCTCTTCCCTGCTCGTCTCCCAGAGAGACACACAAGTTTTGTCCTCAACTTATCCAGTTTCCTCAGATGTTTAAATGACACACTTCACACCATGCTGAGATACGCCAAGTTTTCAGCTAATAGCTCTTTGGGAATCAACTTGTTGGTGCAGAAATATAATTTCATGCCTGTCATATAGTGTTATCTGCAGCTCAAGTGGGAACAAATTATGTGTCTTAGCAACAGGCTGCTAGTAACGAAGTGTCTTAAAGATCTTATTTAAAGCAGGTTATTTACCAAGTTATGTGTCAACTCATAAGTTAGGTACCTTTTTTATGCTTGAATCAGAGTCAGAGTTAAGTGGCTTAACAAATAAAAACTATTTCCACTCAAAATAGACAGGTGGACTGAAAATGAAAAGAGAAAATGAACATTAACAGATTACAAAAAATCTTGTTCCTTGGTGGCAAAACATACAGATCCGAGCTTGCTTAAGGTTTCTGCAGTATTGATTATAACCCGAAGCTACACACAAAGCTCTTTGTTACACTTCACTCTCAATTTGCAGCTGTGACAAAATAAAGAATATTTCAATGCTTTGGAATAAAATGGTGCAGGTGTTACAACAACTGACTGCTATCTTTTATTCTGACCTCTACCCAAACACTACACATGATTAAAAGGTTCATTGCAAAACTCGTACAATGCATGTAATGTGCATTGTCTCTTAAATAAAGATAAAGAAAGAAGTGTTTGACACAGTACAGCGTAGGGGTCGGGGTGGTGCGGGGCCTGCAGCTTCGGACGCTCCTAAAAGGCAAAAGTGCCAATAAATTGGTTCATGTTCAGGCTGTGAAACTGGCTGCAAAGCTAAAGGAACACAATGTACACAGCTTTGTTTTTCTTTTATTTTCACTACGTTTACATCATCAAATCCCAAAATTTTACAGCCTTCAGGTTTGGAAGACCGGAACACAATTATGTACGTATAGGATGTGCTTAACGTCCTTAACAGAAACATGCCAAATGTAATGAATTAAGGTAGAAAAAAAGTAATCAATTCAATATATGTGATTTTTAATAAACATTGCAAACTGCTTCTGTTCTCTGTTACATCTGCATTAACAGGTGTTCTGATTCATTGATGGACAGCTCAATCTCAAGTTCTCAGGTTTTAAAACTCCACAGTTTTCTTTCTGGGTGAGTCTGAACACACAAGTAAAAAAAGAAAAAGAAAAAAGGAAAAAAGAAGAAGCACTACCAAGCAATAGGAGAGAAATACACCTAGCTTGGCTTTAAAAAATTGGGTGGAAAGAGAACTTGCAGGAGAACCCCAAAGGTTTGGTACTGCACCCACAGCTGTTGCATTCACTGTCACTACAGAAATTAGGGAGATTCAGGAAGTTTTCTATGACAGATACACCCAGTATTTTTATAGTGTGATGAAAACTATCCAAGTGGAAACCTTCTGCCCAGCTGGGAGGTTGAGTTGAGTTGCTGTTATGTCATGTGTAAACAGACTTCCAAACATTACATGGGGTTACATCACATGACCCAGCCTATTAAAGTAAGTCTAATAATAATTATTTCTTTCTGGGAATAAAATGACTTCTCTGTGGATGAAGATATAGATGTAGTCTCTTGGAAGGATGGAACACATGCAAGCACTGAGACCTTTTATAGTGTATAAATGGTTGGGCAGAAATGTTTAATCTCCTATCCCCCTGCTCTGTCTAATGGAGCCCCCCCCCAATATAAATTTCCTTCTAATCGCAGCAATAACTCTGCTCTGCACCTCATATTGATGCTTGACATTTTGCTGTGTTATGATGAGGGCTGACAAAATACAATTAAGCACAGTGTGGAAATAAAGATTGCTTTGAAATTGTGAATACAGAACTTTAAGGTGTAGATCAGCAAGCAGGGGGAATGACTGATACCTATCAGCCCTAATAGCACCTGACTTTACTGGCATGAAGGTCACTGTCTCCAGCGCGTGAGTTGTAGCTAGCAGGTGAATGCGGTAAGCTCAGCTTTACCGCTCTCAGAGACAAGGCAAGCATCAAGCAAAACCACTTCTGACAGAACACATTAGCCACAATGGAGAAAAATAGGTTCCCTGCAAACAACACCTTATTGTAATGAGGCAGTTTGATGCAGGACAGACCAGTCCGCTTTTGTTGCATCCGCTCCAACGCCTTGTTTGCATATGAGCTGGTCCCAGTGCAGGATATTGTGGAGAAACCCTGCAGGGTGCAGCTTACGCTAGAAAAATAACAACTGGCCATTTTCCTGTAAAATATGTCACACTGAATTCAAATGAATTGCTTATGACGAGCAACACAAGCCAGGAGTGAAGCTAAACATGAGCTCATTCTGCGAGATAATGGCAGCCCATTATGACACAGAGGTTACAGACTTCCATGTGGCCGCAGGCTTTCCCCTCAGGGCTCCCACCATGTGACACATCACACAGCCAGGCAGGTGATCTTTTGTTTGGGAGGAAGAGGATGATGAAACATAAGTACACACACACTCCCAAAGAAACAAATACATCCAGTGCAGAACGGAAGAGAACAAGTGAATGAGGGTTTAAAATTAAAAAAAAGAGGCAGAATGCAGGAGTGCTGCCGGATGTATTGTCTAGCTGTGCTTATGAGGCCTGACAGGCACTTTAAAGCTGCAGAGCTGTTCTCAAAAGCCGCCACCAACACAAAAGCACCAGGAAGCAGAGGACAGTTGGTCAGAGCTGTCCCACTGCAGACTGAAGCACCTGGAGTCCGCACACAAACGATCATGCACTGAACTAAACCACAGCTTGTACACGATGACTACGTGGAAGCACATATTTGCTTACACATGAGCAAGCAATGATAGTTTGAGTACACATGAGTGCACATGTGCCACATACAGGAAGGCGTATATTCACACTGGACTGCTCCTTAAGATCCCTGCATTTAAAAAAAAAGGGTCTTAACCACAAAACAGCATAAAACCTCACTATTTGCTGAGCAACATATTTGGCCCAGAAACCAACACTGCACATTTGCCGCAGCATGAGTAATAACATGACCTCAATATTTTTTGGGAAGTGTGTTTGTGTGTGTCAGTTTTGGGAGGCTTGCTGTTGTGGATGTAGGAAGATAATCTATGCAAAGCTCTGAAGCTGATTTTGGGGTGTCGAAAGCCAATAAGGCCGTATCAAAATGAGGGCAGAGTTAATTAATCATCTCGGCTTCCTTTTCACAGCCCTCCCATGATTCTCCCGGGGGCTTGTGGGAGTGTGCTTCTTTGCATCTGAGTGCTTGTGTGTGTGAAAGATGGAGAAAGCAATAGAAGGGAGCAGGAGGGTGGTGCAGGTTGCAGCTGGGGGGGTTATTAGAATATTGTAATATGAGCCAGTAGGCTGCTGAGCTCCTGTAAGTTCACTGCAAACCTCTAAGGAACAAACAGGAAACTACTGACACCTGCTTTATTCAATGACCGGACATTAATTAAAAGAGACAATGAAAATACAGTAGATGCTAAATTAGCTTAATTTAATTTTCCGAACTGGTTATGTTGGTTCCTCTGTTGGTTTGTCTGTTTATCTGTTTTAAGAATAACTGCAAAAACTCATTAAATTAAAACATAGAGAGTATTGGAGTTTTGGCTAAATAGGTCACATTATATCTTGGTGCAGATTGTTGTTAAATTTGTGTTTGTTTTTCTCAGATATTCAGAAGTGGGTCAAAACACACAGAAGAATATCAAATGTTTTCTTATAAATGGAAGAAAATAAGGGAAAATGAGCTGTTCATTAATTATTTAAGAGAATGAATTTATACATCTTTTATTACTTTAATTGGATTTTTTTTTTTCAAATAAATGAATCATTAAATAAAAAAAATACTATGATGAAAAAATTGGGTGTAAAAATATTTAAATGATTAAAGTTGTATATACATTTTTTACATTTGTCATCAATATTTTACCATTTCATATAATCTTTTCTATTATTTTTCAACTTGTTTTATTAAATGTTGGACATGCATTGTTTTAAAATATATATAACATTTCTGAAAAACATAGCCATGACCCACTAGTTACATTTTTTTAATTATTAAAAAGTATTATTTAATCTACATAAAACATAGTTTCACATTCAATTTTTCAACTGGCCAATGGCACATTTTAAGTCTTTAGCTTAAGTGTTGGCTGGTTAGATTAAAAAATAAAAATAAAAAATCTTCAAAAATCTATTTTCAATAATTTATCCTGCAGCAATATAACATTCCTTTGAGGACTGACAAAGTACCACTTGATTAAGCTCAATTAAAATCATTCTGATACTCATTCAGGTGATTAACTGCACAAAAAACAGTCCACAAATATTCTCAAGCCTACTTTAAATATGCAACATCTTGCATAATTTATTTTAATGTGATTTAAAATGCATAAAGTGCTGTGAAATATACTGTGTACAATAAAACAATTATTTTTTGGTGCATATATCTGACAAAACATCCACATGAAACGTGTCAAACTGACCACAGCTTGTAGCCTCAGTACATTCCTGTCCTCATAAGCCACTGACAGACTGGCCCACAGCAACTTAAGTGGCTGTAACAAACAATGGATATTGAGGTACTTCCATCATGTATGTTTATCTTTAAACAGAACGCACAAAGAGGAATATCTAAACTTTGATGTAGGAATCTAACCTGCAGTACATTACTAATGTAGTTTAACTGTCACAGCACCACACATTTGGAGAAAATATCAAAGAAATCAATGCACTTTTTGTTTTGTAAAGTAAGAAATGTTGCCATCAATCAAACTGTGACTTTGGATGCCACTGCCGTTAAACCTCACATGCAAAAAGCCAAATATTTTTCAAAACATTTCATAGTTTTCTTCACTTTAAAAGCTCTTCCATGTATTGCCTCACCAGCATCCAAAATTAGTGTTAATGTTCAGCAGCTGTGAGTCGCTCATCTCCTTTCTGAGCAATGCAATGTGGCACCAGAGCACGAGCAAAACACAATGACTGCATCCAAACTCAGCCTCCTTCACTCATCCACTCAGACTGTTGTTCTATTGTGAGCAGTAATTGGACACAGGTGTACTGTCACATAAGCACTTTTTAGACGTCTCACATGTTCTTGTTAGTAGACATCCACAACATGAAGACTCTATTTTTCATTCCATTGTTGGTATTATGTTATTTACATCACATTTGATCATGCCAGATTTGTTCAGAACCTATTCACACTCTATGCTAAAGGAGTTATTCATATATACGAGCCCAGCTGTTGGAGTTCACTTTTAACACACATTTGATTGTGTTATCTACATGCATATAAGAGCAAGCTTTTATTACACATGAAATTTATCCTGATCTTAATCGAAGTCACAATAATGGCAAAAACTCCACTAGAAATCTTCCTGCTGGTGCTTCTAAGCTGCTCAATGGCAAACTGATATTTTTGAGGCCTCTTCCCAGCAAGACTGTTGCAGTTTATTGATAATGTAATGCAAAAATAACCCCAAACCATGATGGTCACTCCACCATGCCACACAATTATGTTAACGCTGTTCGTCAACACGGGTGGTGGTGTGGTGGTTAGCACCGCAGCCTCACAGCAAGAAGGTTGCTGGTTCAAGCTTATGCTGGGGGGAGGTTAAAACCAGGGGAGGAGGCCTTTCTGTGTGGAGTTTGCAGGTTCTACATGTGTATGTGTAGGTTCCCCGGCTTCCTCCCACCATCCAAAGACATGCATGTTAGGTTAATTGGTCACTTTAAAATTCTCCCTAGGAGTGAGTGTAATACACAGGGGATACTCTACATTTGCATATTCTTAGTTATCCAACATAAGTTGAGACGAGTCAGCTGGACAGGGTTTAGTTTCTTAAAGATGTTTCATTCTCATCCAGAAGAGCTTCTTCACTCCTGGTGGAGATGGTATCTGCCCAACCGAACCAAGTTCACTGAACTTTCCTGTTGGGAATGTGTCCTTAGAGTCTACAACTTTCATTGAGAGTCATGACTCACCGCCAGCCTTGATCACTCAATAATGATAGTAGACTCTAAAACACTAGTAGTTTTACAGACTACTTTGGAAGATTCTTCCACCATCTCCATAAGAACTGAAGAAGCTCTTCTGGTTGAGAGCAAAACCTCTTCAAACTAAACCCAGTCCAGTTGACTTGACTCAATGTAGGTTCTAAACCATTATCGACCTGAATGACAATTCCAATATTCACATACTTTGTCAGTTTTCCTTCAATTCCACTGGCTACATAAATGGTGTGACAAAGGAGAAAACGAGTTTAATGTTTACTTAATTAACAGAGTTTGTAAGGAGGTCATCAGGAAGGGGTGGATATACATTGACTCCCAAGCACAGGAATCATGTTTGAGTTCAACTTAGAGCCTGTTGTTAATCTTCTACGACACTATAATTTGTCTCAGATGAAAAATTCTTAGCTAAGGTTAAAAAATCTTCATGGTTAAATGCTGAATAAAATAAAAATACATTTTTATTGCAGAAAGCTTCACCAAAATTGTTCACCTTTGCATCAATATGCATTCAATAATGGTTACATTATCAGCTTAGGAAACCCTGTACATTAAAAGTGATGCTTTGAGGTACCCTCCATCTTTAAAACCATTGTAGCAGGCTCCTGAGCTCCGGAGCGATCGTAGCATATCCTGGGAATCCCAGTGGATTCACACACTAAATGGAAACCAGTAAAAGAACTACAACAGTGTAAGCATATTATGACGTGGTTCTGATTTCATTCTAATGGGTGAAACTATGCAAAAGACTACAACATGACAAGACTTTGTTTTAACCTTCCTTAACATAGATATGCATCTCATGATGGCCATAGGCTATTCAAGCATTTAATTTTGCAGCAAAGGCTCAGGCAGCAAAGGATGATAAAGATAGAGCAGCACATTTGGAGCTTTGATGTGGTTTGCACTCCAAACAAAAACCAAATATAACTGAAAAAAACACATCAGGATTTGCTTCTGGCCTCAGTGTATGTACTGCTTTCATTCATTTGGTACCATAAGTGATTTTAAGAGGAAAGTCTTTTGTGGCCATGAAAAGCTGTGTCTCAATCAAAGCTTTGAGTGAAGTTTCAGTACTGCCAAACAACAATGCAAACATTCATGCCACATTGCATTACAGCTGAAAAGAAAGACACTAAGTCCTTCATTTTGGGGAAAAAAAGTGTATGTTTGAATGTGTGGAGGTTTGGGGTTGCTAGAGGGGGATTTCTAAACGGAGCGCAGGGAGAAATCTGGGCATGAGGATGACTGAGAGGGTGAAACAGGATGGAAAAATGTAATCATGCATTCAGGCCCTCTCCAGTTCCTCATCGTGTGTTTTATGCCCCTCCTTCTCCTCTACAAGCCATTAGTCACTATCCTGCTTCTGTTAATGTAATTAGATAAAGGATATATGGAGTCTTGGAGCTCAGCGGAGACATTTGTCTGCATAATTGCATCCATGCAGGGGCAAAGGCTAAGATATTCTGGATATCCAGAAAACACCTCTGGCTTACTTACACAGAAAAAGTATGAGGAAGAGTGAAAGACGGACAAGGGGAGACATTTTGAGGATTTAAACCAGAAACTAAAACAAAAGATTACTCCTCCCTGAAGTAATCTTCCTTCTTCTTACCAATCCAAAAGTTGTAGTACTTAAACCACTATGTGCATTCTGCCTAAAAAAGCAGAACAAAACCAGAATCTTACCATTGAACCTCCCCTTCCCCCTAAGACATAGGTGTTTTATTTATAGATCTGGCTGTAGCAACACTTTCTTCTTACACTCGTTCGTCTCCCCAATGCACATGCAAAATGCACAGCGTGGGAGCCGAGTAATAAACTGTCATATGTCAAGATCCATCATAACCACATGGGGTAAATATGTACAGATGGCAGCCAGTGTCCCTTGATTCAGACCTTCTGGAGATGTATCGGAAACGTGAAACACATTCAATTCTTGCTTCTAATTAGTGGCAGTCACAGCTTGTCTGCAAGTGACCTACATATGGAACATGGTAAGGAAGCAAAGGGTCAAAAATTATATTTTTCTTTATTACTGTTTTTTTAAATGAAATTAATTCCACAATTTCAACTTAAGATATATTAACATGCCAAATCATCACGTGCATTGTCATGCAAGCAAATACGACTGGCTCTCCTTTAATTTGCAACTTTCCCGTCACTAATCCCAGAGCCATTCTTGCCTCCTGTTTGGGCCAGGAGCAACATAGTTAGTCCTGAATTTGGACTCACTGGAGGGATAGCCTGATTATCACCCACTCAGACCTACTTCCAGTTCCAGACTGCCTGCCTCCTGCCCCAGATACCTCAGTGGCTGACAAAACGCTGGGAGGGATGGATGGAAGGATGGATCGATGGAGGGGCAACACGAATGGTCAAATACTCACCGCCAGCAGCTCAAGCAGCGGTATGTTTTGAATCCTCCTGCTGACCGCCACAACACTGTGGTCCACAAACTGGCTCATCCTGAATCTGCGTTTTCCCCCTTTGCTCGCCTTTCTGCTCTTCTTCCGCTTCGTTCCCCACTTCTGCCCCAGCTGCCTTGCTGAGTCTCAGCTGCTGCCTGGCACTGTGCATATGTGTGTGTTTGCATTCGGCAGTGTGTGTGTGTGTGTATGTGTGTGTGTGTGTGTGTGTGTGTGTGTGTGTGTTGGAACGATGATGCAGCAGACAGTGGTGCAGCCTTGGCAGCAAAGTGGCTCGTCTGAATTCTCTACTGTCTCTATTCAGTGAGGCCACATCAGCTCTTGTCAATATTTAACCACCAAGTCGAGCTGGATTAAATCACCTGGGTGAGACCAACAGTGGTTTGCTGCCCATGAGAATATGTGTGTACGTGTGTCTTTTTGCATGTTTGTGTGCAGAGCTGAGAATGGCTGTCAGGTTTGTCTGCATGTTAGGACATAAAATATTAACATATGTCAGCAGGAGAGTCTGATCCAGTCTCGAGGTTGGTGTTTTTTCCTTTATATGGGACTTTAACTTTAGTCCACAATCCCTCATGAACACTTGCTGCATCACTGGAACTACTACTGTTGTTGAGATGCAAGAGAAAATGTGTATGGGTTTCCAGCATCACTATAAAATGTGTTTTCCCATGAGCACAGTGCCTCAGTTCGACGTATGACTCAGGAGCTCTGGCAGTAAAGGCAGGATCTCGATCCAACCATCTTCAACTTGTCTGTGCAGTTTTCACTAAAGACAGATGGGTTCAGGTCAGTTGGAAGCTCTAGTATTAGTAAAACAGATTTGCTTCAATAAGCTGTGACTTACACTAACAAGCAAGTATTGACTGTCTAATTTGATGAAACCTTGTAACCTGTCTGCCAAGTGGTTTGTTCTACTGAAGCCTCTGGAAAGTCATCATTTGAAAGGGTTCTGAGCAAGCAAAATACTCAGGATGAACCAGTTACCTAACACAAGCAAACCTCAAATAATCGGATATTCAGGGAGCCCTCTGCACATACGTCTTAGAAGATGAGCAAAGTCTTGAAAACACTTTTATTGAAGTCTGAGTTCATTATAATGCAGGTACAGTAAAGTAACACATTCTTATAGCTATCAAAAATGTGTTTTCAATAAAAGTGTTCAAGACTTTGCTTATGTTCTAAGACGTACATGCAGAGAAATGTACACTATTTGAGTAAACATGGAAAAGGGTTTCACTGGATGTAATATTGTTTTGCACTTCCCAGCCACCGTACTATGTTGTGGGCAGCTTCTACATCTATAAAGCTCCTGATGAAAACTATATGGAGGTTTAAGAGCAACATCTGCTCCCATCCAGACAACGTCTCTTTCAGAGAAGGCCTTGCAGATTTTAGCAAGACAGTGCTGAACCATATCCTGCATCCATCACAACAACCCGGCTTCACAGGAGAAGAGTCCGGCTGCTGAACTGACCTGCCTGCAGTCCAGACCTTTCACCAGTACAAAACATCTGTTGCATCATGACATGAAGAATCCAATATTGAAGCTAAAATCCTGCATCAGACCAAAATGGAACAACATTCCTTTCCTAGAAGTCCAGCAACTGGTCTCCTCACTTCCCAGACGTTTACAGATAGTTGTTAAAAGAAGAGTTAATGAACATCACCCTATTCCAATATTTTAAAGATGTGTTGCTGCTATCAAATTCAAAATGAGATGATATTTTCCATGAAATAGTAAAAATGTCATAGTTTCAACATCTGATATATTGTTTATGGTCTACTGGGAATAAAATATGGTTTTACGAGATTTGAACATTTCATTTCCATTTTGCTCAGTGTCCCTTTTTGTAATTAGGATTGTACTAAAATCTTCTTTCTAAACATTCAGCATTTACTTGATGCAAAAATATTTCAAATTCTTTTAAAAAGGGGGCAGAAACGTGGCAGTGGAAACCTGTATTTGCTAAGGGGATCTTGCCATATGATAAAAAAAAATCCACAACAGCTCCTATATCAACCGTTGACTGTTTTCCTGAACGTTGTTTCCAAGATGAAACCATGCCAACCACCTCTGCTAACCAGTTTCCTGACTGACACCAGAAGAATAAACTATAAATCTCAGATTGCAGGTTTTGTTTTTCTCACAGTGGTCTGGTCAAGGCTACACAATAGATTATGACAGTTTTCTCAGTTGGATTGGAAAATGTGGAAGCTGTTATGGAAACTTTGCTATGTTTCTCTCTAAACAATCCACCAATCAAGGTTTATTTTTGTCTGCTTGATTGGTGTAGTTCCTCTGTGGCGGGGCAGAAATAATTCCTCAGTGGATGCTTCCCAAACTCCTTTCATGTACTGAAAACTACCACGTTTTCAGGGTAACTTGCAACAACTAAAGACTGGATTTAAGAGGACAAAATAGACTCTATAAAAGCCAGCAGAAAGAATTTGTCCCAGATTTGTTATGAATGGCCCCTGGGTCATCTACATAGCTTCAAGCCTGGCACTAAAACTGAATCAGGTCTGAATCTTTGACAAGTTTAGGTCATGATCCAAAAACAAATCCATACATTAAAATCTTCACCATAATAAACCATGACTGGGGGAAGAGTTCATCCAGCCACGTGGGACTGGATTGATTATCAGCTGGAAGAAGATTTTACCATCAAGCTCCATTACTCTCCCAGTGTTGTTAAGACAAGATTATATAGCAGCATATAGTTTTGTTCTTGTTGTTGGATGTATTAAGTTATGCTACCAAAAAGGACATCCAGGGTGGAGGCACAGTATGCAAACAAGACCACAAAAATATGTCAAGTCAAATTTTCTGACATTTGGTGGAGAGGTGGATGAAGTTCAATATGAATCCTGACCATTTTCTTTAAAACTGAAATAGCCACTGTCCTTGCAGTAACTGGTTTCCTCATCTAAATGTTCCTTGATTAGTCTTGCTGAAATCTAACCAGACAGAAATGATTCACTAGTGAGATTTCCAGACTTGGGCCAGTAATGGATGATAATAACCAATAATAGAGCCTGCAAGATAAGATCAACTTCATGATATGAATTAGCAGCAGGGATTTTGTAACTGGGTTAGCCTGTAAAAAAAAAAAAAAGCTGTACTGGTCACTTTTTACCCTTTGCTTTTTATTTAAAATGCTACTTTTTGACAGCCATCCCTTAAATTACAGTTGCAGGTTTTGGTCTACAATTGGAACAACAGCAAACCTCATTGGTCATTCCAGCAGAGAATCAAGCAGATAATATGCAGCTATTGGAGTGATTGATGGGAGCTGAGTTGCAGGTGTTGCTCCTGCTTAAACAGAGATTACAAACTCGTCATTCAGCAAGCGTCTGGCCAAGCCTCAGTGAGGAATTTATGAGATCAACCAGCAGCTTCTCAAGCGCTGAACTGTGTGAAGAAAGACGAGGTGATGCGAGTGTGACATCGCTGCCCTTCCCAAATGCATTCCTGTTTATGACTAATTGTTTTTCATCAAAGCCTTCATCATGACACTTTTGCTAAATAGAAAATAACTGAAATCTAACCACAGTCAAATTTCCTTGCTGTTTTAAAGGTGAGTAACTGGATTGATGAAACAAAACTTGGGTGTGGCAAGCCAGCGTAAACCATTACACAATAACACCCAAACCAAACAATTTATGCAAAACACATAGTGAACATTTTATCACTGAAATGAGAAACCAAGTCCAGATAATAATGACTGAGATTTTAATAATGCATCTTCTAGAAATTAAAGGATGCTTCATTTGTCAATGAAGAGGGATCATGACACTAATGCCCATATAATGATTTCAAACCATAGTGGCCAGAAAATTGAATCTGGACAAGAATGACAGACTGTTTGGGTAATTTTTCTTTTGCAAATGAGACTGCCCATTTGTCAAAGCTTCATCGAGATTAATGGAAAAATAACAAATCTAATAATATAAATTAAGGGCAGATATTGTGGTTTGAAATAGCTGAGAGGTAAGAATTACTAAATCATTTACATCATTCATCTAGTCAAAAACTATTCTGAAATTGTGAGGCTTTGAAATGCCAACTAAATGATGTCAGCTAAAAAGAGCATCATAGGTCCTTATCCTCAAATTTTAGTTTCAAACTACAACTCAATTATAACAAAAACATCTCCATCTTAACACCTGTTAAGAACTTGTCTGACAAGCCCGATCCGTACACTCTCTGCTGACAAAGGTATGTCACTTACCTTGGAAAGCATCTCTTAGGCCCCAGTAATGTGCCTCAACTTGTTCTCAGCCTTATATGGGAGCATAATTATCTTGTTTTTAAGACTGACATACAAACCCAAGCTCATTTGCATAGACACATGTAAGCACATGCATGTATATTCACGTGGTGCTAACATAACAAAACAAACAAGCACAGCTTTGAACTCTTACATGGGTCGAACATCAAGATTAAAGTAGGTTCTGGATGTATTCACTTAGTGGCTGGAGTTGATGTGGAAATGTAAATATTTCTGAGGACTACACGGGAAGTAATAACACACACAGAGAGCTACACCGACGCTTCAGCTAAAACCGAAATTCACAGGTTTTTCTACAGAAGTTCTGATGTTTAACGATTTTCAGTTTTTTCCACACTCATTTTTGTTGATAACTTATTTTTTGTGCCATGTTTTGTGAAACATGTCACTATAGTTTTCATAGCCTTAAACATGGTTCAAAAACCCTCGTATGCACTAATTAAATTAAACTCCCTGAAAACAATCATGGCACTCAAATTGAACCCAATACTGTAAATTGTGTGTGTTTTTTTTTTTTTTAAGACAAACATCCTTATCAATAAACCCCACATTTATAGCTCTGGTCACAGAAAACAGAGCACAAAAGAGGTCTCTCAAATCCCAGCTGAGGGTTTGGCTCTGCGCCTGATGAGGAGGATGTGATCACAGGGCGACCTCTGTGCAGAAGAATAGGCAGTTCGTGCTTACTGCCCCACACTCCTGCACCACCTTCTGCCTCCCGCACCTACACCCAGTCTGCCAGGGGGCCATAGTGGGTGCCTGTCCTGCTCTAGCTGAAAGGTGAGGAGGTAGGCTTCCTCTTGCTGACAGATGTAGCCCCTCCTCAGCCTCGGGGTGTTAATCTGCACAGTCAATCCAGTTAGCTGCCCGCTGCCAGTTTCGCCCTATTTAAACTTAAACCTGCTGTGCCAGTGTTGGAAACAAAGATGGCACCATAGCTGCATACCCCAAACAAACATCCCTGGAGATGTGGCTTTGATGCCAGGTGGACGGGGTTAACACCCTGGGATAAGCCGAACAACAGCACGTCTGGATCACGTTTCAAGTCTCTTGCTGATTCAAGCCTCTATTTCAACGCAGTAAATTGAAAAGAGACTTTGTTTTGTTTTTATGCTTAGTGCATATTAAAATGTTGATGGGCTGAAAGTTTCCTAGAGCCAGGAAGGCCCTGTTCTGGCCAACAACAACTGATTTTATTACAAACAGGATTAAAACACCAGAAATGGCATCCTCGTGAGTACAAAAGCATCACCTCTGATGTATTTTAGTGGCAACCAGTACTTTTAAGTACTTAAATTTTACAATGTGTACTTTTTCTATTAAACTAAATTAGCTAAAAAAAAAAAAAGGAAAAAAAAAAGGAAAAAACTGACCTAAGCAGCATCTTTGCTTAAACCTGATCCATATTTTGCCTCCATTTAGCAGTGGAAAGCTATAACAGGTAGCAAATAGTTTGTTGAGAAGCACTATGCAGAGATATGTCCAATCCTAAGACAGTGGTTTCATGCAAAGTCACCAGCAATCTTTGTTCACTAATATGCCATTTACAGACAAAATATATAAATATTTCTTAAAACAAACTTCTCATATTATTTACTGTGGTTTTCCTCTTTGGGCCATTTTTATAGCTACATAGTTAACATAATCTTGGCAACATTAGCTTCCTTGACATCAGCACGGTTATTACAAAATTCATCCACTAGAGGGCAGTGCAGAGTTTACCTCTGAGGTCCCATGTTAGTTTAAGATTAGCAAACCATTAGCAAACATTACGACATGGTAAAAGTCTCAGAAAGAGGCAGCACAGTAGATAGCAGTGGTATGTGTGGCCGATTCTTCTTTGTTCCTTTCATTGGTCACATGGCAGCTGTACTGTGCAACACTGCCCCCGTGGTTTCCAGTGGTACTGCTCCAATTATTCCACTAAACTATGCATCTGCAAGCTCTCTGAATATGCACCAACATATCCCACATGCTCATGCGTATTTAGTGTATTGCTGTACTGATATTTCAAGTGTCCACACATTGTTTTTTAACTTAAAAAAAAAATTAAAGCTGTCATTAATGATGATTTAAAATCTGGCTTTAGCATATACTCTATATACATTTGCTATATTAAGGGACATTAGTCTGAGGGGGAATGTGAATATAAATGTAAATTGCAATCAAAAAGAAATACTTCTGGATAACTGCGAACATATGATCAGATCACACTTTTTTATGCGGTGTGAAGCACCAAAATGGAATAATCAAAGCCTTATTCTTTTATCAGTTTTCTTTTAATGGAGCCAAACAACCGACTTCCTTCTCAGCTGTGGGACTCTCTTGTCTTGATAAACCTCCATTTGCGCCTCGAGTGAGTATAAAGACACAATGAATAACTGTTTGATCCCTTGGGGAGATAACACTTGCTATAGAGAAGAGGACTGTTGTCTCCTTGTCCATGTGGACTTTGGGCCTCTTAAAGGGTCTCTGTGTTCCTGGCAGGAGCACTTTGAAGGGAAACCAAAGGGTGAATGGAGTTTGGTGCAGAGCGCTCATGTTTGAGGAACAATGCATGTGACTCCGAACGCACGCAGCTCCAGTATCAACTTTGATCTCCATCATGATTGGAAGAACCAAGTCCATAATTGGCCCATCAACTCAAAGGACACAAAAGATGGCCTCGTTGGACGAGGGAAAATGGACATCCAATTATAAAAACTGGCAGAAAGCCCTGAGCAAGAGAGGACACACACAGAGAAGAAAACAGTTTGGAACAAACCCAGAAGCCTCTTCTTTTATGTTCCCACTGATTGTTAAATTGTTTTTGATCGAGAGATAAACCTTTAGTCACTGAGGATAACTGTGTGTGTGACCTCCACCTATGTTCAGCAGGCAAACAGAAGCACCTTGTACTACAGTTCAGAGGTTTCTGTACACATTTGTGCACAATACTGTGACAGAGATGGTTCACTTACAAGCTGAGAACAAGCAGATCAGTTAAAGTGTTTGACTAGTTATCAGAAGTTTTTTTTTTACTTTGATTCATGATACGAATCTTTAAATGTTCCTCAAAATTTAACTGGGCCTTGAATAATTTAAAAAGAAAAACATAAAAACTGTCTCTTTGTTGTGTTTTCTTAAACATTTTATATGTTTGCCTCCAAGATGTCAATTTTAACTAAATGGATAAATGACTGGCATTTAACATTACAACTCATGAAGTAGATCCATAAAATGTTGTTCGATTGCTCAAATAAAATAACTTAAGCATCAACAGTAACAGACTTGCTATTTGGAGGTTGGAAAAAGAGGGTTGGTGCTCATTTCAAAACAGCTTCAATGATTATTAAATCATTTTAAAAGCCAGTGGTGGCAGTGTAGTCCCACAGAGCGAGACTGAATATGGGGGATGCCGGGTTTTAGGCTGGTGTCTAGGGAAAAATAACAAGGTTATTATAGCTCACACTGAGGCTCGTGAGAGATGAGACGTTCCCATGAGACAACAGGAGGAAAACGTAACTTTTTCTGCTTCTCAAAGTCAGCCAGGACTTCCGAATTTGGTGGGTTCCCACACCCTGCAGCCCCGTAGCTACCCACATAATGGGTCCAGGTATGTGTGGTATGTCACCTGCATACTGAGGGAGTTGTCAGAGGCCCGACCAGAGGCTGGTACACTCCTGCTGAGAATTTTCATTTAAGCAGTCACAATGAAGTGTGAGAGACTGAGCGCTCAGAGAAAGGAGCTGCTTGCTCCAAGAGGAGTTTAAATCTCTTTATGTAACTGGCTGCCACCCAAATCGTCCAATCAGTGTCGGTCTCGGTTCCACACTTTACAGCACTTACTAAAGAATCACCCTGACACACTTAGTGAGCAGTGAGGCAGCATTCGTCCCCTGAGCTTGGCATCCTGTAATGTCGTGAGAAAGAGGCCTGTGTTGGGGGCGGCATTGTTGCTGGATTTCTACTGTATTATTACACTCAATTAGTTTGAGCAGCTCAGTAATAATATCAAACTTCTCCATTTGTCTTCCTGACAATTTAGGAGCCAATGAGATTAAACTAAGATTTTTTTTTTTTTCCCATCCAAGCAACAAGGTTTGCTTCCTTGCTTAGTTTTTATTGTCCCATTCTGCATCAAGTTGTAATGAGATGTGGGGGGAGAGGAGGAGGAGGAAATCAGCTCTTGCCAAACAAACTTTATGCTGGAATACAATCTCATTCATTTGCACTCAAATTTAGCATAAACCAAACTAATTTGTTTGTTTTGGGGCAGTTTTATTGCCTTCCACTTACCACTAGTGAGCAAGCCAATGAAACATGCTAGATACAAGAGCATGGCAGCAGATCAGCACATAAAAAACTTTATACAAGGAGGCAGCTTGACAAAAACCAGGGGGATTTAGCTGAACCTAAATACTTTGAAGATAAACAGGAAAACACTACCACATGCTGTTTATTCAATGGAACTTACAACTGTTCAGCAAGCATTTAATCACTAATGTGGAGCACTTGTGTTTTCAATTTGGCCTTTTGTTATCAATTATCTCTGAGCATGATTGCACATATAAATGCTGGCAAGGAAAAGGGTGTGGAAGAGTAAACAGCGACATGCTCATGCCAATTTAGGCTTCTTTGGGTTGATGAGTAGAACGTCACGGCTTTAGGAAATGCATTAGACACCACGTCTTTAGATAAAAGTATTTGGGGCTGTTTTATTTGATAGATGTGAAATATGGGCTCTTAGCCTTTGAGACAGACATGGATTTAAAGACTCTGATAGTAAAGAGCACCTATGGAAGTAAAGAGTATCTTTAGCATGGTCTGGGTATGTCAAGGACATTAATTGTTTCCATTCTAACAGCTAAATTTATGCTAACATTATTATATACTTATTCATAAGTGCATTGTTATTATGTTTGAAACTGCTGATCTCAGAGTGAATGTCCATGGTCAGTGTTGAGTAAATCTTTTCATAAATTACAATCTGACTTGTGGGTTGGGTGAAAAAAGTGTGATAATGGAGAAAAACTAAAATCAGCCTCCACATACTTCATCTTCAGTATCTTGGTTTAGTTTATGCACAGTACTGAAAAAGTGCTGGAGGATTCAGCCAAAAGATAAAAATCTTCTACTGTTTTCAAATCACATCTGATTTAGAATTGTAATCAAAGTTTTCCTTTTTTTTCTTTTCTTAAAAACATATTTAACTTATTAAAAACATCATCAAACTTAATGCTTTTGCATGCAAAATGCATATATATGTCTGCTCAGCATTTCTGCTGAGGTGATGAAATAAACAGGCTGTTCTGCCATCTTTGGTATAAACAGCCTTTAAACCAATTCTGCAACATGTTATTACTTGTTCCCAGTCTAAGACCACCAAAAAAAAAAAAAAAAAAACAGCTCCTAATAACTGATAACACTGTACCTCCTTGGGAACACTCCTCCATGCTAGCTGCTGTGTTTACTTTTGCTATGAGTGTGCATGCACTTGTGTGTGTCTCTCTGGGAGACAAGTAGGGAAGAGCTGAGCACGCTGCCATCTACAGAAGGCCAAGGAGAGCGTTTACATAGAAAACAAGTATATTCTCAAAACACTATCAGCTAAAAACTTGGCATATCTCAGCTATTTGAGGAAGCTCAATGAGTGGAGGATAAAAGAAGTGTCATGCCTGAAAAACTATCTACAGCACTTGAACAGGATCTGAAAGTGATGTGTATTAAGAAACAGAAACAAATCCAGCAAAGAACAGACACAGGACCTGAGAAATGCATCTGGACCTTCGGTTGATCCAACGAAGCCTCATCAGATGAAACAAGAAGGCTGGTTTAAGAGGGTTCAGACTGTGTTGAAGAATAAAGCCAAAGTTCCCGTTCTAGTTTTTGCACATAACTGAACAGAACTTCTTTGCTCTTTACCATATTTTCCTTTCACAATGTTTTAGCTTTGCATGCTCTCTCTTCTCTCTATCGTCCTTCTGGGAACTCCAGTGTCTTACCGTACATCCGTGTGATACAGTGTTCACAGCTGCCCCAAAGTATAAATAATGCAGTTCTGGCTGAATCTCCCAACATTTAGTATCAGTTTCCAGACTTTTCAACTCATACCTGAGCTGAAACATTTTATCTGAATCTCTGAACTTGGGCATTTAATTCTTTTTGGTTACCTGGGAAAGAGTAAAACAAATGGTACCACACAGAAAATAACCCAGGTTTTTCTGGGTCTTTGTCCTCTGCAGTTTACTTTTGTAGACTGAACCTCTTCTGAAAGACACCAATATGACTTCATATTGCTGTTTTTCCATCTTCATGACAAAAAAAAAAACATCAAAGGTTACCACAAGGCAGTGTGGTAGAAAACCATTATGATACTAAAGTCATCCAAACATCTGGAACTAAAACTTTGTCCCGAATAAAAAGCTTATTTTCCAACATAATATTATTTTTTACATCTAAATTTTTCCATTTTTGTATGCAATTTTATCACTTTAGATTTAAGGATGAACTACACTCCTGCAACAGCCTATTCGGTGTAGTACGGACTCCTAACAGAGCTACTGAGGTGACCTACTTAGAGCTGGCTGGCAGCATATAGCATCAGCTCACAGTTCGTCTACGGCTGTTGGGCTCGCCGTGTGCGTCCCAGCATGACGAAGAGAGTCTCATCTGCAGGCGGGCATCAAACGATAAAAATAAATAGAGGCACAGAATCAACCCAGCAACACGGCTGTTATGTAATACAAACGGTGCCCTAGTTATTCAGCAGCACTGCTGTATCTGCTGCTGCTTTGAGCTACATACCATGATCCAGATTAGACAGCCCAGTTTCTCTTTAAAGAGATCTATAATGAAACAAAATATCTAAATGCTGATGATGATATGTATCTGCTTCCTTTACACACAAAAAGACATGGACACAAAGACTTCAAGTTGATTCATTTTTAAATAAAGCACACTTTACACATTATTTTAAACCCAACCTGAATGCAGTGAGCAAGCATATGTCGGTTCAGTGCATCATAAATGTGTCAGGTGCTGGTTCCGAATTATATTCTCCAAATTACCCATAGATGATTGATATAGGCTTAATGTGAAGCTGCAATTCATCCAGAGAAGAGCAGACATAAATATTTTACCCATCCCACAGCTGACAAATGGGATTTTGTCTCAAGCTTTGTGAACTAGTTTGAGCTGAAAATCTATCAAGGGGGCGTCCCCGGTGGAAAATCTCCCATCCTAACAGGCCGTGAAACACGTGGAACACCTCAAAAGTGTGAAAGAAACTAAACTGATTTTCCAGATGGAACATGAGCATGATCATCCACGAAAGGAGTGACAACCTTGTGACAAAACTGAGCGAGCAACAATGGATCACTCATCTGGGTCATCTGTTCAAAGTAAATTAATCTGGAACTGAACCAGTTTTCAGGTGACACTGAAGGAAAACCAGAACACGAAAGCTCATGTCTGTCGCCTGTCGGAATTTCAGAAAAAGCGCCTCTTGTGTTTTCTCAGATGCCTGAAAAAATAAATGTATCGGGGGCTCATATCCTCTCAGGAAAAGGACTGTTTACAGGACTTAGAGGGTTTATCTGTGCCAGGACCAGAAACATCATCCATAGAATAATGGCTGACGCTACCAGATTAAACTCTGTGGCCTTAAACTGAGCAATTTTAAGTTGAACAAAAGTTCAGCTGACGGCAGAAATTATATCATAGAAGCATCACAAATAATATAGAACCTATAAATGAATGCTCAGTTAATTCAGTTTTGCTTTTAAAAAGCAGTTTATTCATTTTCAGCTTTAGATTTGCTGCACCAACTGAAGCAGCTTCCACTTTCTGTGTTTACCCATCTGCACAGTTCCACCAGATCTAAGCTGGACCTTTACCAAAAGGCTCCAGGCTCCTCCGTGTCCCACTATTAAAATAAGCCAGCACCCCCATGCTCCTGCTGCTCCTACTGCGGGTAAAAAGGAAAAAGAATGGGTATAGAATTTGCAAAGACGCAGACTAGAGCAAACGTGGAGAAGAAAAAGAGAAGGAAGCAGCGCATGAGATGAAAAGAAGGAAAGAAATAGAAAAAAATGCATGCATGGATAGTTGAGTGGACAAACGTGAGGGTGCTGAATCATAAACCCATATCACAAACATGACCCAGTTTCAGTCTCACAGTAAATCAGGTCACACTGTCTTCAATTAAAGCAATTAAAGCTACAGCTCCGACCAATAACCGCTGCAAAGTGGCAACACTGAGAAAGCCTTCCTGTAAACCACACCATCAAGCCGTCATGTGTTAAAGGAAATTACACATTCACAAAGACGAAGCACTGCAGAGAATGAATTATAAATCAGGACGTGCCTCGTTTCACCAACTACAAACTCCTTCCAGATTCACTCTCATGTCTCAGTTTAGGAAGAAAATGACTGACAGATTCATCGGTTTTATGTTCCAACTCCAAAAACTAATGATATCAAAACTCTTTTGTACGACTCAATGAATATTTGATAGTGAAAATTAGAGATGCCGTTTTGTGTTGTTTTAGTTTAGTTTGAAGTATAAAATGAGATGATGTGTAAAATATGAATTACAAAAAACTGTTCACAAGCCATGGCTGTTAAGTGTGAGATCCTAACAAATCCTAAGGCTGGTTTCTGAAACCCAGCGCTTATGTGACATGGTGGGAATTGCAATACATGAGAACATTTAGTACATTCAGGCTCCGTAAAGAAAATAAAGCAGAAATGTAAAGAATCATGAATGAGAAGGAAGTTAAAAAGTACTGTTTTAGCATTCAGTGTTACATGTTAAGCCCACTTTTTCTGTTATAAGCATTTTTAGCCAAGTTAGCCAAAAGAAGATGTGGAAAGTGGGCATTGTCTAGTTGGAATATTTAGAAAGATGTGGGGTATCGACATGTTAAGGAAGCTGCAACTTCGTGGGCCTGACCTTCTTTCAGATAGAGGAATTTACAGTTATTGAATGGCTGCAAATCAACAGAAGTAGAAAAAGCTTACACCAAGTTGGCACAGGGTTTTCCTTTAAAAAAATATACTGTTGCATGTCAACAGTAGGTCAATATGGGTCAGCACACAGTCAGGTCAAGTCAATAAAGTTAGCTGACCTGTGTTGGCTCTATGAAAACCTGATCGTGAGCAGCAAAGTACACCATAAAAAGAAAAAATGTGACCTAATCAGCATCTATTGGTTAATGTTTTTACCATTTTCAAAGTATTTTTCGCCCTTTTGAACATTTACCATTTAATGTTCAAGCGAATCCTCAGTCACGTCATCATGATGCTATTTTAAGGTTCTTGATTTATTGTTTCCTGTGCAGTGACCGAACTGTATGAACTGAAGGGGAGGGGGTTAAGCTGTCTTTTTTTGTGTGTGTGTTCTTCAAACTCCCATACAGACACAACACAGCAGTCAGTGAAAAGACTGCACTTGACATTCCAAAGAGGCACTCACGAGCAGATTCACCTTCGGTTAACCCTGAGCCAAAACAAATTTCCACTCCTGTGATTTGCAAGAGCAGCCTGGCGTCCAGATAAGGCTGTCAATTACAGGCGGCCATAGTACGGGCAAGGCAAGCATGGCAGGCTGTCCCTTCTCTACTGCTTCACACATTGCTGTGTTTATGTGTGCAGTTTCATTTTAGTGCCCTTGTGTTTGAATCTTATGGTATCTGTGACCTTTCTGTTTCTTATAAGAGGTTTTTTTCTACCTAAACAGTTCATACAAGCAGCTCTTTCCTAGTAAAGTTATATTTGAACTTACATAGAAGATACAGATACTTACAGAAGATAAAACAAATAAAGTGGGTATATGTTAGCCACTAGCTAAGAGAAGACACTTGCAGACTGTTAGCAAAGGTTGCTTTGTGAGAAATGCAGTCCAAACAAACCACAGCTGTGACAGCATGATCCCAAAACACAACAAAAAGATTCATTTAAAAGCTGAGATGTAGACAAAAAAGCATGTTTCATGTAACTGAAGCATAAAGTTCAAACCCAAAGAAAAGCCACTTACACTGACATGAGAATTGACTTACCGGGAGGCTGCTTTCAAGAGACAATCTTTTTAATTGTTCTCTCCTCTCCAGGTGTCTGTTCATGGCTCCTCTGCCTTGCAGTGATCCACACACCTGGGAAGCCCTGGAGGGAGGGAAAAGGGGAAGGAGTAGAGAAAGTCAACAAGGAATACATCACGTCCGGCAGGTCACATTTCCGCTGTCAGCAGGGCTTTCGCCTCGTACATGAGATCAGAGTCCAACTTAACAGGTAGCCACAGATACAGTTTCACAATTATCCCTTCTACTTCCTTGATCTGAGACTTCTGCTGCAGTATCTATTCTCCAAAAGTACAAGTAAGGGAGCAGACTTCTCCTCAGGTCTGACAGTACTCTTGCTGCTCTCTCTCAGTGTCACCCAGGCTTCCCGCCCTCCAACGCAACCCCAAACTCCGAGCTTCAGCCCTTTGTTTTTCTAGCCTTCTCCAAACAGAGCTGGGAACCAGTCCGACCTGGCCTGAGTGCAACCGCAGCAGAAAATAAACACTTTACTTCACGCATACTACTCCTTTACAAAGAAGCCAGGGTTTTCAGAATCAGAGTAAGCACAACACTTCCTCATGGGTGAGAATGAGGTTAGGGGTCAGGTGTTGGACGCCTCAGGGTTAGAGACCCTGCCAGTGCAGTATAACCTCAATTTCCACATGCATGAAAAAATCCTGAATGCAGAAAGTTAGAACTTGTAATTTAGATCTGACAACTTGGATTAGACTGGACATAAAAAAGCTTAAATTAATGTGCTAAATAGTGCAGCTCCTCAGTGTTATTATTGGTTCTGCTCAAAATAAGGTGCAATTATATCTGCCTGACTCTTTACGTCAGTTATTTGCCTCACAAACCTATTTATGCAGCCACACTTCCAAACAGCCCTATTTGCCTTGCTGTAGGCTGTATCCATTACGCCCTGTCTGAGGGTTCATCGGCATGACTGAACATGTCAAACATGCCCACATGTCAAAATGTCATGTTCAATCCACTGCCAATCTGGTGGGTCCGAACTCATTGACACAAAGCTGGAAGCAGGTTCAGCCGCTGAGTTTTCATACATGACACAGCCTCTCTCTGCCCCATTTCTGGGTAGCTCGGGGCAATCCATGGAAGGAAGTTGCCTAATCAGTGAACAGGATGTGGGAGGCAGTGCCTTTAATGAGACAGAAATATCAGAATCCTGCCTGCCTGGCTCTGGTTTTGAAATGACTAATTAAGCAAGTGTGCTGCAACTGATGAAATGCTGGTCTATGTTAAGGATTGATTTCAGTTTAGTCCCTTTCCGACTGAGATGAGGAGAGGAAGTTGAACCCTCAGATCCTCTTGAATTCAAAGAGGGGGAGGGGGCTGTATAGGAAATTGAGAGTAAATGATTAAAATGGATTATAGCATTGACACTAATTGCAGAAACCCAGCTTGGAGAAACTCTGACACCATTTTCCTTGGGGGTATGTACAATGTAGGAGGTAGTGGATCAACTGGAAGCTATAAAGATAAGGCAAACACCTCGTAGGTCAAATGTCAGGGGCAATCAGATAAAACACACTCTTTTCACATTTCAATAAACCAAATGATGATTTGTATTTTTGTTGTCAGTAGCAAGTTTACATGTGAGACCTTTTTAATAATAAAGATGTTAAAGCTGTTGAAAGACTTCATTTCTTTCTTTCCCCCTGTAATAAAACGATGACATTTGTTTCCAAATGGAAATACAGAAAATTACTAACTGGTGTTCCTTCCTCCTCAGTATGTGCAACTGTAGTCACAGAAACATCAATCTGCCTGGAGACAGACTTATAGCCTTTATGTTTAACATGCTTGTCTATGGTTTTCTTTCCAATCTCCTGAGACAACTCTCTCTTTTGCTATGGGGTCCATGTTCAGCGTGGTACACACCATGTCACCAAACAGCACAGTGACAGCCTGTAAATAGGCAGACTGACTGGTTACAAGTCTGAAGAGACCTGAAATGCTAGTTATAGGACACACCTTAGTTTAACATGTCCCAGTGGTCAAATTATTCATTATAATTATATCATGTTTGTCCAGGTCTATTTTCATTCTGCTTATTCTGTTGAACAATTCAAAAGCAACGTCTGATTTTCAATGTATATTCAGTATATATATACAGATGTATATATATATATATATATATATATTTTTTTTTTATTATTTATTTATTTTTTTTTTTACTTTTTTTTTATTATCAGATTTTTTCTTTTGTTAACAGAAGGATGCCAATAATTATGTCCATGTCTGTATCTCACATTTTACTTGGTCTATCAACATCAAACAAAATCTCCACTTTGTAATGACATTAACAGCAGTGCTCAATGTGTATCAAGTTTTTTTTTTTTTTTTTTTACAGTGCTTTGAAAATTTAACTTTAACTGGTGGTGATTAGATTTAAACATTTGACTCGTTCTGGTGCTTATTACATGTTTCATTTTCCAGGCTTTTCCACACAATGATTCCAGGTGTAAAATTCAATGAGAAGTTTGTCAGCTCACCTGCATTATTTTCCTCCTGTATCTTTAGGGTGCTCAACTTACATAACAGCTGCGGATACGTCGCAGACCTTTGATTTATGTACCGATGCAGTGCATTGTGGGATTTGTTGTACTAGTAGTGAATGTGGAGCTAACCAGTGCGCCAACTCAGTGGAGGTGACATGCCTCCTTTTGGAGTTAGCAACCCCTTGCAGAATGACTCACATCCCACCCAGATACAATTCTTTCTTGATAGGCTCTTAGTAGTGATGGGATGTTCGGTGCTTTTCAGAGAGCCGGCTCTTTTGGCTCGGCTCCCAAAGAAGAGCCCATAATTTACCTTAACTTCTCAAAAAATAATGAATTGTGTTCTGAAAACCCTTTTGTGTTTAGCATTTTTATGAGAAGCTTTGTTTTTGCCTCATTTTGTGCATTTATTCTGATACAAAACCACTTACTTTTGTTTAATTATTTCAAGAAAAATCTTATATTGCACAAATGAACAAAAACAGCAAACAAATCCCCAAAACAGAACAAGAATCAAACTCAAGAAAGCAGCATTAATGTCCTCAGTTCAGGTTGGCATTCAGAAAAATAAGATGCCTCATCTTGGATGGGCTTATCCAGTTTCCCCCCTCTGTGAGTAGGGTTTGATGACATGATGCACTCACCCCCATATTCTCCTCATGGCTGTCTGCTGTCTCACTCACAGTGTAACGAATCTACCCCAGCAAAAGGAAAAAAAAAAAACTGGAAGCCGGCTCTCACTCGATGGGAGCCGGTTCTTCTGATTCACTATCAAGCATCGGCTCTCAGAGCCGGCTCTTTCATGCATGGCACATCACTAGCTGTTAGGTAGCTGTATGCTAATACTAAAACTCCCCAGGAAAATATATCAGTAACTTCAGAGCTTAACTTTTAAGCCATTGTCTTATGATTTCTCAGCGTGAGAAATACTACATGCAGCATAGAAATGCTTAGGTCCTACACTCAATGAGTTGAGAGCCCTGAATATCAGAAATATACTAGCTGTAAGCTGCTAGCTGCCATTGCTGATAGATTATTGCTACCATCCATAGCTAGGTTGGCCCAGCATAGATGATAGGTGGATAGCAACTATGGCTTGGCCAACCAGTAAATCTGCAAATTGGGGCAAATTAAAGGCAAATTAGACTTTTTTTAGGTTTAGATTTTATGAAATATTGTACAGATTATTACAGCTAAGGTGATCATCTATCAGCAGGTGTTTACTTTGGGTAATGCTGCTGTAGGACATTTATCACTGCTGCACAAACACTCACACTTCAATAATAAAAACAAAAAACCTGTTTTTATCCAGATCATCAGTTTTTATCAGAGTTTCTTCATCAATGTTGGCTGTTTAACTTCAGTCGCCACATCAGCTAATTAATAAAAAAAATGTTTTAATTCAGAATTATGATGTAGAACATGGTAGATATGTTTTAGAACAGCATGTAGAAGTACATTACATGCTGCATTTACTGACCATTGGACATCAGACGTTTAGCCAAGAGAAAGTCAGTTAACAGTAAATATTTGTAGCATCGGCTCTTCTTTTTGATACAATACAGTAAAAATGGGCAAATAGGCACTCGAATGGTGATTAATCATGATTAATTCATTTGAAAGCTGTGATTTATCTGATTAAACATTTTAATCATTTGACAGCCCTAATTTCTGATCGTAATTAATCGGTGTTGTTCTTAAATGCAGTGGAGACAGGCCACTGTGGGTTGGGGACCCTTGAAAATCCTGGATTAAAAAAGTTTATTTGTGTTCCATTTTAAAACGTCTGTTTCCGATAATCAAAGTCAGCTTGCCTGAATGAAGGTGCAGACAGACTGAATTTTCCCAATTGCCCAATTATCCCTCTAAAATTGTGCCAAATGGTACACCAGCAAAGGTCGGTAAAACCAAGTTGTACACAGCGCGCAGCCAGACAGCCAGAGGAGAAAGTCACCAATTTCCCAAAGAAAGTGAAGTCTGGATGCCAGAAAAGGGAGAGAAAGAACAAAAACATAGGATAAGAAAATGAAGTGAGGGGCAGCTTCTTATTAATTTCTTAGAGAAGAGAGATGAGCAGCACCTGAACTAAATCAGTTTGAGTTTAATCATGACATGTTTGGTATCAACTGATTCCTTTTAATTTCAAGTTTGTGAAGATTCTCCTGACATTGTGTTATCTGATAAACTGAATGCACCAGACCCTGAAGTCTGTAATGTTAATAACAAATGACCTACCATAATTCTTTAAATTTACAAAACAAACAGGAAAGAATTTTCCAACTTTAAAGCCACAGTGACTGATCAATACATCAGTCTAATTATTATATCACCTACTGTTGGTGCTTTTGAATCAGATTTAATACCTTATAAAATATCTAACCTGGAAAAAGGGTTGAAAGGACCGTTTTATAATTATTACTGACTCACTTCATGCAGTGCATTAAAAATAAGGGCATGTTATGAATCAGAAAGTGGCCCTGCGATGGACTGGGGACCTGTTCAGGATGCACCTGCCTCTTGCCTGCTAATTGCTGGGATAAGCTCCAGCTTCCCCTCAACCCTGAACTGGACTAAGCAGTATAGAAAATAGATGGATGGATGAATCATAGAGCTGACCAGCCTGCATCTCCGAAGATACAGAGAAGAATAAGTTCACAGTACAACAGGAGGCAAAATACAAAACATGACTCGTGTGTTCGTTGTTGGACACTAGCAAATGGGTTATTGCATAACAATCATATATACTGAACCTTTCAGCACCACTTTAAAATTGCACCATCAGTATTGGCAAAGGTTAACATCATGGGCCACATGGCACATAGATTTTGAGAAATTATTATTATTGTGAAATTCCCTGTGCCTTATCTTAGTGTTTTATTTTGTTTCTGTTGGTACTTTGAAGACCTAATTGTAACCTTTTTTTACATTTTGTTTCTCTGAGTGCTATATTTTATTATTAAACCTGCTCAAAATTAGTCAAAATCAGTCTTATGTCTTGCTACCGTGTATGTGACAAACTTTTGGTTGGTTTCACCAAATCTCACTCCAGGGAGTTGGAGCCCTGCCTATATTTAGCAAGTTTTCAGACCTCTTTAGCAACTTAAGTGACTAGCGACAAATCTAGCGACTTTTTCTGGTGTCATTGGAGACTTTTAGAGACTGGCATGAAAGAATGTATAGTTTGCTTTTTCTCAGTGAGTAGCGGGTGCTGCTGCAGGCCCCTCCCCAGTCCAAAAGCACAAGAGTCTTGGTCCTCATGCAGCATCAGTCCCAACTCCAATCAGAGTAACTTACTTCTTAGAGTGACTAAGCAGTTAGGATACGCTTGTCAAATATAAATATATGAACTGTATGGCAGACTGTAGGTGGTACTAGATTCAAAACAGAAATTCCTAGCCATAGCACTGATGACTGATTTTAGTCATGATAACTCTTGAAACACATAACAAAACAATTATGGACATATTAGCTAGATTAAAAACTTGAATATTAGCAAAGAGGGACTTTAATAAAGATCTTAGATTCTGACAGAACATAACAGATTACAGCCTCGGCTTGTGGTTTCTGAATTAGCTGTGCTGCTATTACACTGGCCCGGTCTGCACTTGCAATAGTTCTTCAAAGATTGATGGTACACAGCATTCAAGACTGTGCAATATGTTTTACAGTATCTCATCATTTAAGTATTCACTGGGCAGAACTGTGACTGGCTGCTGAAAGTTATGACCATGGCTGCTGTGTGTAAAAAGCAGCGCCACGGCCAATTTTCCTCAGATGACAAACTTGTTGACTATTCACAGGCCATTGATAGTTCTTGGTTGCTTGGTTTTGAAGGAAATGAAACACTTAGAGGCTGCTGGCAATGGTGAATGGTGTTTTAAACATGCAGTGACACTCTCCATTGACAAAATGCACTGTTTTTGATATAACATCTAAATATGCAACCTTTTGTTGCATTTAGTTATAAAGAAAAGAAAAAAAAACTCCCTTTTGAGTTTAAATGAAGAGTGATAAAATGCTTGCAACTGAGACCCATTCAGACTGTCCTCCCTCCCTCCTGATTCGCGGTGATTTACACCAAAAGCAATTACTGATATGTTAAACCAGTCTGGTGTTCGGCAAAGTGACACGCGTCGGTGCCTATAGGCTGCACGGCCCCCAGCCAGCCATCGAGTCATCGAGCCAGCCAGCAGGGTGGAAAGGATATAATCAAAGGAGGCCAGGAGGACGCTGACATCTGGGAGTCTTTGTGTTGTAGGCCTAATTAGATGCCAGGGTGTAGGGAGGAGGCAAGGCAGGATGGTGTGTGTGTGGAATACGGGGGTGGGGAGTTGTTTGAGGTGGGAAAAGGAGGTTGGGGGGGGGGACTCTCTTTTTTAACATCTGCTCCAGAAACAAGGGAGGACCCAGCTGAGGTCACAGAACCCCAGACTGCTCCAAACTATCACAGGGATAATGTGAGGAGGATAACAGCTTAATGATAACACTTAAAGCCATTGAGAGATCACTGTTCTGAAAACAGACTGTGAGCCTCATGGATAAACGGTGATAATAAGCCCAGATTGTCCATGAATATGGATCGTCATGGCTCAGATTTGATACTGTTCCTTTGTAAGGTGGGATGATCTAAGCAGCTGGGCATTATTTGCAATCACTGGCCATTTACTGGCCCTTTTAACTTTTTCAAGAGCCATGGATCAAATAAGCCTACAGTAAAGGTCTGCTCACAAATGACAATAACACCCTTTGTACCTAATATAGTCAGTTATTCTCACATACATGCAAGTCGGCACAAGTCAGAAATTCTTATCATGGTTAGATCAAACAGAGATATCCAGGGGGTGCCTTGAACTTTGGCCCTTCTCAAATGGGAGCAATGGAAATAGGAATGAAAGACCTTCTATGACTAATCATTGTAAATTGATTTAGTCATGGGTTATACATTAAACTGTATTAGAAATAATGCAGCAAATATATTTAAACAAATGCTTGAATTGCTGCCTGGAGAAAAATAATGCAGGAGGGCAAGTCAAAGAACGTAGAAGGGTGTGTGTTTTCATTAGTTTTCAGTTACTGCTTATGTTCTGTCTTAAATCATTTGAAATCAGTGCTCTGAGAAACAAAAGTCTCTAAGCCAATGATGGTTTCAATGATCAATATCCCCTAAAAAAAAGAAAGCATGCCAGGAAGTGCCAGGTCCTGAAAAATGGATGGCAGGGGAGATTGAACATTGATTGGCGCTCCCCCTTTGCCCTAGGACCCAATTCATTTTGTCTCCATGCCCTGTGCCTGGCTTGAATGAGAGGGAGGCTGAAACGAGGTCAACGCAGACGCAGACCCCCCCAATACAGGACCCAGTTCTCTCTTTATTTCACCTCTGAATGATTCATCCATGTTGCCATGTCCTGGAAAAAGAATGAATGACTGGGCAGATTATAGGTTTGTGTCTCGCTTTTAATTCATCTGCTGCTTGGAGGGAAGTGGGAGGGGATACTAAAGTGTGTGTGTGTGTGTGTGGGGGGGGGGGGGGGGGGCTGCTGCTATTACTTTCCATTCATTGAGGAGAAAATTGAAGCATGCAAGTGTCTGATGTGGGATTTAATGTGTGGACAGAGAGGTCCATCTGTATTCAAGCAGCACAGATGGTCTATGCTGATCGGATGTTTTGAGTCCCTCTGCTGGCCAGCTTGTCAGATCCTGCTTCTGCATATGTCCCGGTACAGTTGGCACCACCGCCTCCAGCCGGGCTGAGCCTAACATGGCATTACAGCATTTGAAAGCCTCAAACAATGAATCATATTCCACACTGATCTGTTATATTGTATGCAAACTACAAGCAAACACAGTTGCTGCCACAGTGTGTCAGTGTTTAAACTATGCTGGTAATAATTACCAGTCAGCTCTTGGAAGCTTTCACAAATTATCATACTTGTTGCCAAGGCTACCTGGTCAATTTACCACCTCTGGAAAGGCACAGCGTACTTGTGACAGCATGCATGCATTTGTAGCAATACAAAGATCATGCTGCTAGAATCCGTGTGTCATGTGCAACCATTAAAAGATAATAAGAGAAGTACGAACTTGTGGTTTTAGTTCAGAAAACAGGTTTAGTCAAGCTTGATCTCACCCCCATGCCATATACAAATGATTTATCAGGTCCCTTTGGCATGAAATTACAATATGCCACCTATTTTTCACAGTTATTTTTATTTTTAGCATGTGGGGTTAATGTGTTTTAAGCAAATCCACAAGTTTTCCTCAAAAAACTAACCAAGGAGTTTTACTACGCAACTGAGCTGTCAGTAAGAACAAAACTAAACCACAAACTCAAATCAGTTACCAAACGTGAAACTACCTTAACCCACAATGATCTTGCAGTCAAGCAACTCAAGAATTAAACTCCCCCTACAGATCAAGATATCCACAAGAAAAAAAACTAAACAGCATTAAAACAGGCAGAGGAGCACTTACAAACAAAAACAGGCAGGACAAAGAAAATCCAGCAGTATAACAAACTCATGATAAACAACAGGTGGCAGCAATAAAGTAAAACCAGGTGAGAAACAAGTAAGACAACAAGCAAAGCTAACTGGAATTAACACTGGAATTAACATTTCACAATCACAGAGAAGTTAAAAAAGCACAGTAATGTGAAACTTAAAAGAGGAAATTCAAGCCAGCACAAGAAGGAAGCCAGAGGTGATGACACCATGTGATGTATATGACATTTTCAGGGGGTGTATTTAAGGCTCTATGAGCACATCTGTGTCCCAACTGTTTGTTGCAAATCCTTAAAATTCTCCAAAAACAGGATTTTTAGTGGATGTGTATCATACCTCTACCAATCAACTGTCCATGCATGGAAGACATAATACAAGACAGAAAAGCCTGATTACACACACACACCGGTCACTTTATTAGGTACACCTGTTCAAACGCTTGTAACACAATTTTCTAATCATTTGGCATTTAGTCATGTAAACATGGTTAGGATGAATTGGTGAAGTTCAAACTGAGTATCACAATCAGAAATAAAGTGACTTTGAATGTGGCATGGTTGTTGGTGCCAGAAGGGCTGTTCTGAATTTTTTAGAACTGGGATTTACGCACACAACCGTTTACAGAGAATGGTCTGAAGAAGAGAAAATATCCAGTGGGCAGCAGTTGTCTGGACCAAAATGCTTTGTTGATGTCAGAGGCCAGAGGAAAATGGGCAGACTGATTTGAAATGATAGAAATGTAGTAGTAACTCATATAACCACTGGTTACAATCAGTATATGCAGAATACCAGACCAGAGGCAACTCCTGTCAGAAAACAAAAGCTACAATTCACACAGACTCACCAAAACTGGACAATAGAAGAAAAAAAGTTTACTGGTCTGATGGGTCTCAACTTCAGCTGCCATCATGGGTGTTGTTAGGTCTATTTTAGTCAGTCTGGAACCACCCTATAATGTAGCTCTGTTTGGTTAAAATCTTCGTATGATGTTGTTTTCTGTTGTTGTTGGGCTGGCTTTGAAAGTAGAGACCAGTTTGTTCTCTATCTGTTATCATCAATGAAAAGAAAAAAGTCTTAATAAATATCACTTCTCTCACCTGTATACAGACTGAGACAGGACAGGGACAAAGAGGACAGAAACATCTGCTGAAGACTTGAGTCTGAAGGATTAGACAGGACGTCTGGCCCTCAAAAATATGGTGTTCTGTTACTATATTCAAGTAAACAGCTAAAATGATGTTAACCTGTCCATTAAAGAGAGCATAGAGATCCAGATACAGAGAAAGTTAGATGGATGTGGAGAAAGAGACCAACAGATCTAGAGATAGAAGAAGCAACTCCTTCCACTAGTGAGTTTTATTTAGGTAACAAAGTTGCATGTCCAGACAGATGACACAAAACAGCTGTCCACATGATCGTTTTGGTGCACTGAACATAGCATTTCATCCCTTCATGTGGCAATAATTTAAGGGAAGACAGCCCAGAAAAGTTCTTGTCAGATTTCACTACGATCTTTAAATAATTCCTCAAGTCCCACACAGCTTTGTGTCTACAATAGGTGGGGATCATTGCAATAACTGCTCTTCTGTGTTGCTTTTAACTCATCATCAGATGGTAGGGTGAGAATTTGGTCTAAATAATATGAAAGCATGGATCAGTCCTTTTCTTGTATCAAAACATCAGGCTGCTGATCTGGTGTAGTGATGTAATGGATATTTTCTTGGCATAATTTGGGCCTTTTAGTACCAGCTGGGGATACTTTAACCACCACAGCCTACCTGAGTATTCTTGCTGACCATGTCCATCCTGTAATGACCACAGTGTAGCATCATTTGATGGCTACTTCCAACAGGATAATGCAACATGTTGCAAAGCTCAAATCATCTCCAACTGGTTTCTTGAACATGACATTGAGTTCTCTGGACTCCAACGGCCTCCACAGTCACCAGATCTCAATCTAGTAGAGCAGCTTTGGGATGTGGTGGAATAGGAGATTCTCATCATGGATGTACAGCTGACAAATCTGCAGTAACTGTGCCATCATGTCAATATGGAGCAAAATCTTTGAGGCATGTTTCCAGCATCTTGTTGAATCTATGCCATAAAGAATTAAGGCAGTTCTGAAAGCAAAAGGGGGTCCAACCTGGTACTAGTAAGGTTGTCCTAATAAAATGGCTCATGAGTGTACAATGATGATCTTGTAAAATTGATCTGAGGGGGTTGGAGGACGGAAGTGAGATGGAAGAAAGGATTTTGAATCAAGACACATTGAGCAATGAGCATTAATTCTTAATGGTCACGGGACAAAAAGCTCACTATTTTACCCCATACCACTAAGAAATTTAGCAATTTACCTTCCACCTACACAATATTAAGAATGTGTGGTCACTTTGCATTGCTCTGTGGCAAAGGCTAAGACATACTTGTGTAGGCAGCATTGGTGCATAGCTATTTTAATTATAGTATCCACAAGGAGGATCACAACTGATCGATGTACAGACTCATCTATTTCATGAAACGCAACAAACTGGTAAACATGCAGACATATGCAGATAATATGCAAAGATTTGTCACATAGATCTTACTGAAATCTTACACAATAGTACATATACAAACTATAAGAATCAAAAAGTAGCAAAAACATGACTAGCTTTGTTTCCAAGGAGCTTGCAGCTGTGTTTGCATGTTCACAAGCCAGTAATTGCTCTTGGCATCAAATTCTCAGACAAAACTGCCAAATTTGTCACCATGGGAATGAGAACAGCTTTGAAGAGACTTTTCAAATCCACAATGTTTCAAATACTGACCAAACAGCCAAAAGAAGAAGCTTTGACTAAATAAAAGTGGGACAAAATACATGACTCTTTGCTTATGTCTTTAGTATGCAAGAGAATTGAGAAGTTTATCCTTTGCTGAATGTCCCTTGAACACCATCAGAAAGGTAGTGCTGTTGAGGCTTACTTAAAAAATAGATATGGCAAACAACCAATCATTTCACTATAAATCAGCCTAGCTTGTTTAACTGATTATTCACCAACACTGGTTCCTATGAGGCTAATCACAAATGTCAAACATCTACATTAATGCTGGAAAATTACCCCAAAGTACTCAGTTTACGCAACAAAAAAGTGGAAGGAGTAAAGATGAGCCTGCATATTAAATTAGTATGGAACAAATGGAGCTGCTCATCATGGTTTTATAGTCACAAATCTGTGAGACATGCTAGAGGACAATGAGTGGTAAATCTTTTGATTTGACTCGTGCTTGTAATAACCAGAAAGACATTTGACACCCAGTTCTGCATTTTTAATCACCAGTTTTTATATTCTCACTTAATCTCCAAATGCTCCAGTTCTGTCCTCCCAAGTGCGCCCTTAAAGTTTTAATTTTATTTATTCATCTTGTGATAAATTTTACAGGATTTTTTTTTCAAATGAGCTGCCACTCGAAGAGTGAGCTATCAATATTTAACTTGGCTGAATTGTTCCATAGACAGCCAGTCAAACATGACTGATGATTCATCCAGTCAAGGTGAGAAGATTGAAAAGATTTGTTCTTTGATGCAATACAAAGCAAACACATCAATTACGTCTTAATCAAAACTGTGTCAAACAAGATGAAGAGAATTAAACTGCTAACATGAGAAAGCCTTTTTCTGACGCCTTCAGTGATAAAGATTCTGCCTGAACTTGTCTCAGTGGCTTTAAATCTTGTTTAGTCAGCAGTGTTTAGTGGGGAATTTAATGCTAACTTAAAGAGGAGGAATGGGTTGGAGGTCGGGTGGAAAAAAGAAAAGAAAAACAATGACTACAATGTCGTCATCCTGCTCATAAGGGGAGTCCCTGCTATTCCCTGCGCTTATTCCAACAGATGCGTAGGATGCTTTAATATACATCCTGGAAAAGAATGAACTGAGCTTCCTGTTATGGGACCGGCAACTGTAACCCAGTAAGCTTCAGTCGGCATCATGACTCTCTGCTGAACTGATGATGGCACTTCAAGTTGGAAAAAAAAGAAATAGTCAGAAAAATATACTGAGAAGGCCCAAGGGTGATGCTGCAAGCAAAGAGAGGGCAGAGAAATTTTCCAACTGTTATCAAAATACACAACTGCACCCCCTTCACAGTTTGGTATGTGAGCATCATGCGATGGGCAGCTCACTAGAAAACAGAACACATGCATTTCATCAGCAGGCTACTGACAGCTTGAGAAACAACAGTGTGTTTGTGCATGTGAATGTTCTCCATTGTGCATTCTCCAAGAAAAGAACTGCAGAGAAAATTAATCTTTAATGGCTTTACAAATGATTGAGTTCCAAAGTTACAGATGGGTTTTTGTATAAGTGAACTGATGAACTTGGATGGTCCTTTTTTCTCTAAACAAACCTTAAAATGGTTACATGCTGATTCACTAATTGGCTCATATATGGGTACAACTTGTGAACGACTCACTGGGATAAGCTAACATCATTATATATAGCAGAATTTTTGTTTATGTTTGGGATTTTTAATATCCAAATCAACAAGCAAAACTATGGAGGAGTAAAAGTGCCACAATGAAATAATTAAATATATCATTAAATAACTATTTAAATGTGTCATTAAATAATTAAAATGATAATCAAATACATTAATATGCTATTAAATGTATCACTAATTCATTAAAATACCAATTAATGTATGTAAAAACATATATAATCATTTCACTATTTAATTTATTAATTCATGGTCCTGTGTTGCACTGCATCATTCATTTATTTTATCTGTCAGACTAGTCCATCAAAGTCAGTGGGCAGGGCTAATGCTAATACAGTATGATCCATTACTTTGGTCCTTAACTGAGAGGCTGGAAAGAGATGATGGATGAGTTTTGTGAACTTTTCAGGGAGATGGTGAGAGACATTTTAGAGCTAGAAGATGATGTGGAAGCAGGACCTGCCTACCCAGAGCATGTAGCAAGGAAAGCAGAGAATTCATTGAAGTTGCTGGACCTTTTTCGTCACTTTTCGACCAAAATATTGACCTTAGAGTGACTGCCAGTTTAGAAGAAGTACTCCACCACTTCTCTGGTACCAGGGCACAACAAGCAGAACACACACAGGGACTGGCGTGTTTGGAGTTCTGCAGTTCTGGAGCACCAAGTAGGAGTTCTGTTTAGAGCTTCCACAATCAAATCCATTGCTTCTCTCTGCAGCTCCTTCACCTCGCACACTGCCTGATATTTTGCAGCCGTTAATAAAAGCTTGTTCTATGGGTTTGTTTAATAGAGTATCTAAACCAACGTAGAGGAATAACGCCACACAGTGTACTGGAATGTGTTTACTAGCTCTGCATCGATCCATTATCTGGAGTGCATTTGACTGGACTTGTGTAAAGGGTAACCAATCAGGAGTCAGGATCCGCCCCCTGACAGATAAAAAAAATTCATAATGCACTGCAACACAGGACCATGAAATAATTAATTAAATAGTGAAATAATTATATATGTTTTTACATACATTCATGTGTATTTTAATGCAATAATGATACATTTCATAACACATGAATGTATTTAATTATCATTTTAATTAATTAATGACACATTTAAGTTATTGTTTAATGATATATTTAATTAATTCATTGTGGCACTTTTACTCCTCCATACAAATATCCTGATTTTGGTGCATGCAGTGCCACTCTAAACATATTGCGTCTCTTTTACAAGGACAAGGTGAATGTTTGTTTGATGTTTAAAATTTTAAACTAGTATTTTCTCAAACTTCTTTAAAAAAAAACATTTCTTTTCCTCACACTCTAAGCCACCAATATCTGTATTTTATTGGTGCTTACAGAATCATAGACACTTAATTTACATATTTAAACAAAAACTAAACTATTGTCTGAATTGACTGCAGAAAATGTCCCAGCTTGTTAACTAAATAACAATGTTAGTGAATTAAAAATGTTCGTATTTGTGCTTTCAATATAGCAATTTGTAACCTTAAGCAAGCCATGTGGTCCATCCATTGTAGGAATAGCCAGCACAGCTAGCTAACCCATATATTGTTTTTAAGTTTACTTTTTTCCACACCATTTTTTTCAACTTTGAAGGGAATTGAAATGGCTAATCAGCAATTGGCAACACATTTTAGGGCATAGGGAGATAATAAGGAATGTTGAAAAACATTAATTTCACCCATTTTTTAAATTCTTTCTTGGCATGCGCTAACTGATGCTAGCTTAGCAGTGCTACAACAGGTTTTGATGTGAAAACAGGAGTTTGGCACAGAAATTCCTAACCTAAAACCTTTTCGTATAGGGCACTTTGACATATCTTGGCAGTAAATTTACAGATAAATTAATGATGTTTAATGTTTAATCACACCTGGAAGAATGTTTTGCTACTGTGCATGCTGATCCATTAAGGTTTTCTGTGCAGCTAAAAGAACTCATTCATTATGACAATCATTTCACTTTTTATTTTCATGCTGTTACAAGTGAAAATACTTTCTGTGAAAGAACATTATTAAACAAATAGTCTTATTTACTTGGTTTTGTTTGACTGCAATTAGCTAATAGTAGGCATGTTTAAGTGTGATGTGACAGTAAATCTGCTCAGTGTTGTTGACTTTGCACTGTTGAACGTATCTAACCAGCTAATTCAGAGACCACAAATTTAAAATGTGAGAGGCAATTAACCCATTTTACCCCACCAGCAAGTAGTAGTCAGTCACTTTCTTTATCTTCTGTGAGCTCTAAAACTGTTGTTTTAGCTTTGGGCAGCTAATGCAAGTTTTTAAATAAAAGGATAGGCTGTGTGCTCTAAATGTTATGATCGCATGACCTGGCACCTTGACTTCCTGTCACAAACTTGTAAAAGAGGAAGTTAGTAAAATAGCTTACTTAACAGATAAAACTAAAATGTATTGTACACATATGCTTTAAAGGGTCTCATATATAATGAGAATTATATAACTGCAGGCATCATTTGATGATAAGAGTAACATTAGTTGCTGCATAACACACAGGTGTCAAAGTGTTTGGGCTCTTTATTCTATTTATCTTGTCAGGTTTTTCTTTTTTTTTCTTCTTTTTTTGTTTTGTTTTGTTTTGTTTTGTTTTGTTTTTTTTTATACAAAATTTAAAACATTAGAGGTTTTGGATCTCAGCTTAAAATAACCCAAAAGTAATGTGTGCTAAATCACTCCTACAGTTACGGCTGAAATAGAGGCCTTGTTGAATGCTTTGTTGAAACACTCAAAATTCAGAAGTTAGGGCTTAAGTATGCAAATCATCATTATGTTAATTTAATCATTTCAAATTTTGCTTAACACATTGTTATACACTATGTCACCATGGTGTGAATCACCTTCTGCTCACTACTCCCAGGCTATGAATGAAAAGAAACTAATTTCTTATAATATCAGAAGACAGACAAGCAGGAATTGAAACTTACTCAGTACCGGCCAGATCCTCTCCACTAAACAGCTCTGCAGCTCCCAGACAGTCATTGGTGTTTTGGTTAGGAAGACAACGTGATGATGTGGACTCTCCTTTGATGGCAGTTGAAAACATGCTATTGTAAAGTGTTGTGGAGGGGAAGGAAGCTACGCACAAACACACACACTTAAAGCCACTATTTGCGTTGCCACTGCTGGAAGTCTGCAGAAACACCCAGTAAAACTTGTAAATAGGAGGGAGGGAGGTGGTAACGGTGTGCAGGAGGGAGCTAGGGAGGCGTGGTGGGGCGGGGGGATAAGGAGAGTGAGGAGAAGTTCCCCATTACATCACCAGCAGCTGTTGACAGGCCTGTGTTTATTAACTATCTGCCAGGGCCAGAGGAGTCAAACCACATGGTTTGCACTTACACAGCTCTAAAAACACTGACAAAACAAGACAATGCTTACTTGCCCTAAAACACCAAGCTGACAGATATGCACAATTTGCAGGCATGTGGTGCAGCTTCTAGTAAACAAAGTAAAAAAAATAAAAAATACTGCTACATATTGGTATGTGTATATATATATATATATATATATATATATATATATATTTCCCTATATATATATCCCCTTTATTAGTGTTGAGTTACCTGTCCTCTGTTTACACTGATCATGAGACGTGCTGACTACACTGAGCTGTTTTCCTGACTCAGATAGCAGTGACTGTAATGGTATTACTGCAAAGAAAGAGCTGCTGCTGCTGCTACATTCCTCAAGTGTCTTGGCTTGGCAGAGTCCCCAGCCTCTTAGCTCAGCCTGCATTTCTCTCTCTCTCCCCTTCTCTGTCTCTCTTTCCTTTCTTGCCTTCTCATTTAAATGGAGGCACATGACTCTCAGCTTTACTGCCAAGAAGACTTCTTTATGCCGGCCAGGAGCCACCAGCACTCTGCTTTTCATTGGCCTCTCTGCAGGACTCTCTTTTGGCTGCATTCCTTGCCACCACCCATCCAAGACTTAAGGACCAACCTAATCAGTCAAATCAACCATTTTACTCATGCATTGTTTAGTTAATTTGTCATGTTTGTGTTTTTTTGCAGAATGCATTAGATTAAAGCATGCTGCTTGGGTGAAAAGCCCTTCAGCTTCAACATCAAGCACCCACTGTTTGTCATCTACAACCACGATGAACAAATGGTTCGCATCAGCCCATGGCTGCTGCATTCCTGGGTTTGCAAATGCAGTCGTTTTTCTCGTAATTCCATTCAGTCGTTGCATTCTTCTCCTATAAGCTCACAGCACTGAAACATTGTTCGCCCACAGAGACTGAATTAGGCCTGAAAGATGCTGGGTAGAGGCGAGCTGAAAGATAAATGATGGAAATATCTGACAGACAACAAAAAAAGAAAAAAAAAAAAACCTTTTGAAGCTATGAAGCATCTTGAACATTGGTCATCTTTCCATCAAAAGCATTAAATTATACATAAATGTCAGAAGCTAATTGGATAAAAAGCAGCATTGTATTAGACTGATTGCAATCAAATGTTATGAAGAAAAGTAAAACCACAATGGGATTGATCAGCCTTTCTTAATGGAATTCTTTGATTGTGTAATTGGAGGCTTGTAATTTATGCTTTTAATCTAATAGTAAAGAGGACATGCCTTGAATCAAAGGATACCTGACCTTTTATTTGCACTGTTAATGAGGTAGATTTGTCATATACTGAAGGAAAAAATCTACCAAAAGACAGTTATTTACTGTAAATGTCATTGCTTTTCTTTGAATTTTTACAGGTTGCTGATGAAATCTGATCCCCTGATTCCGTTTGTTACCTTTAACTGTATGAGAATGACCATGTGTGTTCACTTTTCTTCAAAGAACATGGTTTAAAACTACCTTTTCATTCGTTTAATCTTTGTTTTGTTTTTTTTGTTTTTTTTTTTTTGGGGGGGGGGGGGTCATCTACCTCCTTTATTCACTCTTGACTTTTATCTACTGTAGAAGTAAGAGAAGAAATCATGTCTATTCTCATATACATTGATGCACATGTGTTTGTGTCCTGATAGTGCAGCAGGAAGGTAATGGCTAATGAGTCTCCAACATGGATCTTGACCTAGGGCACATCCGGATCCATTTGAAGACAAGAGGTACCAACTCTTTCATGTCAGAGGTCAAAGCACCACAGGAGCACTAAGGAAACGATTGGCGTGGAGAAGCACAAAGTCATATATACATGCGAGGGTGCAAGGAAATGGGTCAGAGCTTTTAATATGCATGCAGTGACTTAAGGAAGTGCTGGACCTTTGCTTTGCAACCATGCTTTCACTTGTTGGAAGAAACTGTCTCTAGAGAGAGTTTTTTTTTTTTTTTAAAGTGTCTAAACATGGCCAACAGTTTTTAAAACACTAAGACTCATTTTGGTTTATGATACACAACATATGACTGAATATTTTTGTCCAAAAGGTTGCAAATTTATCCCTGTCTGAATAATTATTTTGTCTTGATGTACTCTGATGGAGGTCTTTTACCATACCTTAAAAAAAGCACAAAAGACGCTTTTGCTGTCAGATGAGGCCTATCTCATGCTCAGTGTGTCTGTTTTGTTGGCATCCCTTTGTATTTGAAACACCAAGAGCTTTTGAACCAAACATTTCTGGGCTGTCCGTGAGGGTACATGGAAACTTGGGGGGCTCCCCTGAGAATTAAATAGCTTGAAATGCCTTTTCATGTTTGCATTTGCTATTGATAAGATCTAGGCAGATGAATCAGAATAGTGTTGCATTTTAATCCATTCCATGGAAAAGAGGGGGCTCGCTGAGGGTTATGAAGACTGAGAAGCTCCCTGAAGGACAACATACCTCCAAGGAATTTTTCTTTGGCTGCATTTGCATTGAACTTCTAGGCTATTTACTCAATATTTATTTATTTTGTATCAAACTTTTACCAGTGTTTACGCAAATGTTTTTTGTGGAATGGCAAGCTGTTTTGTTTCAAATTTCCCTGCAACCCAAAAATACTTCAATTAACTGTGTTCTCTTCTATTTTATAAGGTCAGAATTAGTTGTCTCAACAGCTAAACACACGTATTTTGTGGTGGCACTTGTCACTTGGAGCTCCCAAGTGCTAAATTCAACACAACAACACAGTGCTGCCATCAGTTACACCAGTGCTTGAAGACTGCAGCCTTTATCCCATATGGTAGGTGTCGCTACTGAAAAAAATAAAGGAACAGCCCTAGAAGTAGTCAAAGGAAGTTCATTGTGTATTCTGAAACATAACCTCCCAGTTTCAATTTCTTAGCTTTACTTGTAAGTTGTTCTTCGATAGTTGTACCTTTGTAGTGTCTTGATGGGTCGTACAGAAATGCATGGATGGTCCTGCTTACACACTCTTTCTTGCAGCTATCCCTTGCACAGCTTGTGCCAGGTTACAAAAATCAGGAGTGTACTTTTGTCTGAAATTAATCTTGACATCAGTTTTGGTTCATGCTGCTGTCCGCAAGGCTAAGGATGGGAAGAATAAACTCAATGTTAGAATTACAATGGTCCTCAGTTCCACAGCATGAACAACAATAAAGTTTCTTCACTCTGAAAGTGCCCATTGGCCTTTGCAATGTTTTTCAGTACAAGGGATTAACTTTTAAAAAAAAGAGTATATTTTGTTTTATTTTAAGGGCCCAATTGTACTTGATTTTGACGCCCACACAGAAAACTGCAGGCACATTAGAGGAAATGTTCTTAATATAGCACCCGCTTTGATTCTACATATCCAACCAGGATCCATATATGCCATAAAGATAGCCATAATTAGAAGAGGAGCTCTATACATGTGCACTACTAATCAACTCCATGCAGTCATGCAGTCTCTGTTGACATATACTCAACTAGATGTACAGCATATTACACAGGAATAAGTCAAAAATAATAATAAAAATGGTCAGAGCCAAGTCACAAGCCCTCTTACCTCCTCAATGCAGATGCCAAAGAACCCTTTTATCTCTAAGATGCTACAAACTTTACAGAACAGCATTTAATAGTTTGGAAATTACAACAGTATAGAAAGATATGATGTTCTCAACCAGATAGCACCTGCAAATGTAGACAGAAAAGCCTTCTGTCTTGGCCACACATCTGGCTTGTGAACAAACTTTCCTACAATCTATAACTGAAATAATGAGCATTAAGTGCACTACTTAACCTGTCTGTATAGTCTTTTTTTTCTTGAGGTCAAGGAATTGACATGATTACCTTAAAGGCAGGCATAGATTAAAGTAAAAAAAAAGATTAAATAAACACCCTTTTCTATATCTTCTTGTCTTTCTCCAGACATGTTTGGCTACTTTCTCATTCAACCACAATGTTTCCCTTTGGATCACTTCAGCTGCAGCTGCAGTTGAGACCAGTAAGACCATAAAGCAGTCAAGTTAGAAGCGTGCTGCCATACTTAAAGCTCCTTTGCTGTACCTGCCTAGATTTTCCCATCTCAGTGGGAAATTTTAAATGTGAAACTACTACAAACTTTTGTAATCGAAACACCAGAAGGTCCCAGAGGTCCAGATGTTCTCCAAGGCTGTCAAGGCAGAGCATAGGTATAAATTCATGAAGAAAAAAGACAAATGTGATGTTCAATATTAAAGTGTGCCGAAACCCATGGATGATCAAACTGATGGCAAAGAGGCCGAGAGCTAATTTACATAGCCAAATGCTTAGGAGCGTTTTGAATCTGATCCCGTTGCAGAAGCGGCTGGTTTCCGTTTACCCTTGAGAATATTTGCAAAGTGGTTTGTTCATGGTCTGCGTTACATGCACATGTCAGAACGCCACATCAATGTTATTTGCAGCTGCACTGGGATGGCGGTAATGTCCTCTCTCACATCAGTGGACCAAAGAAGCATCTTTATGTACGTATAAGCACAGACCCAAGAGAGGCATGCACAGTACATACGGTAAAGATCTCATCTTCCACAAATCAGAGAGAATTGTGGCATTTGTGCTGAGGTAAGCTACTCCGAGTCCACAGGAGATCAAGCTAAGGAGATTTAGATGAACAGATGCATAACAGAAAAAACAGAAGACAGTATCCAGCTTGGACTGCGTCAGCTCTTTGTCAAGTCAGACATATACTATTCTATTGTGAATTATGGTTACTCTCTTGATGCTGTTTTGTAGATTCATATAACATTTATTCAAATAGCTATTGCACAATTTTTGAAGGACCAAACAAAGATTGGTATACCGCAAAGTTTTTACTCTAAAAACTGAATTAATTTATTGACTTATGGTCAGTAATTTCCCGAGGTGAAAAGCTTTCCATTTATTTATCTCTCCATCCCCTGGCTATTTCAAAGAATCAATGGCTGTTCAGAGGGAGTAAGTTGATAAACATCTTTTATGGATGTCTCGTGCAATTTTTTCCACTCTGCTTGAGGTAATAAGATGGGACAGTCAAACAAACATACACAAACGGGCCTTGTATTTTCACCCAGTGTTTGTATGCAATGCCACAAACAGGCTTCCTGCTAACTTCTCCTTTTCCTCCACCCCTGCTCCCCCTCTCTTCCTCACAGCCTCCCATTTCTCTTTTTCACTTCACCACAAGGCAAACACAAAAGGAAGCAAAGTGCGTGTCTGTAAGAGCATTAACAGAAGCAAGGACGAAGACAGCCAAGCAAAGCTGAAGAAAAAGAAGAGGAGAGGGAGTGGACATTATTTCATGAACAAGACTCGGTGCCCTTCTCCACTGCACCAACACCAGCTGGGATGAGACGTGGAATCCCCCCCCCCCCACTTTTTCTCTTTTGGTTGTCTCTCCACCTCTTATGCCTTCAATGGGAGCATTGTATGAGCTGGAGGAAGGATATGAGGTCCCATTTGGCTGTCATTGACATGTAAAAAGAGTGTGGCAGTGACAGCTGACGAGATCAGTGGCCTGTAATTAGCTGAGGATGTAGGATAGACTCTCACCCATAAGTGTCAAAACCACACACAAAAATGGGCCAGCCTATCCACATATGGAGATATAGAGAATATATAACAGACATATTAACACAACAAAAATCTGCAGAAGCTTTTTTGCCTGTAGGTAAAATTATGATTTATCTATTTATTATCTATCTATGTGTGAGGTTTCACACTGACTCAAAACGTCTCAGGGTGCTATAAATCTATAGGTGTGAACCATGCGTTCTGGCCTGGGGGTGTCCTAGATATTTAAATAATAAAATCTTTTAGTGCTCTGGGGAGAAATTTTGATCCACAACTGAGACATTCATGCATGGGAGACACAGGTGTGATAAGCCAAGTGTGAATAACAGGTTAGTCTCATTACAGCTCATAAATCACATCTGGATTATACATATAGAACCAGATGAAAAGCATCTGCACTTGTTTTTCAGTGAATGAAGCAAAGATCAACATTAGCAGTGTTTAGCTACCTTATAAGCAGCCGGGTCAATGACTGGATATAGTTTTGAGATATTTAGTACACTCTTATTCATCTGTATAATTATGCTTACACACAAGTAACATTCCAAAAAAAAGTTGGGCTTTTATGAAAAGTAAAATGTAATGAAAATTTACCAAAAAAGTCAATATGGAATATACAGTAACAGTGTTCTGGAAGATTCTACAATTAGATTAGTTAAAGACAGGTCAGGGTGCCAGGATTGGGTATAAAAGGAGTATCCACCAATGAAAGTATTTCCAAGTAAGGATGGGCCACATTTCACCACTTAGTTCCATAACAATCCTTTTCCACACTAGATTGTGAAGAACTTTTCCTTCATGTGTGCTTAACTGGCCTGCATGCAACCCAGTTCTGTCTCGTGTTGAAAATGTATGGAGCATCATGAAGAAAAGATTCAAACAACAACACCAGACTGTTGAGTAGCTGCAATCTTGTAGTCAGCAGAAACTAACACGGGTTCCTCTGAACTTCAACAATAAGTATTCTCAGTTCCCATTGAAAAGTGTAATTTAAAGGAAGCTGATGCAACACATGCCTCTCTCTATGTTTACATTTAGGTTAGTGAAGGCATTGACAAGTTTAGATGTTTTTTTGCATTCCAGAACATTTACTGTTTATACATAAGCTCGAGTTTGGGTGTGGTCTTCTTGTAAGATGTAAGACTTAGATTTATTTATTTATTTTAGCTAGGCTGTGATCTTCATTACCTCAGATGTGCAGTACCATGGTTCGAAATGTTCAAAATTTAGTTGAAATATTGGTTTTTTTACCAAAGAAAAAAAAAAACATGTTGCTGCCACTACCTCTACATCTCATCAGCAATGCGGATTTCCTGTTACTCTGAATTATTCACTAACTTGACCTTCAACTGTTTTTATGTGGATAATTTCTTCTATACCAAGTGGACACTTTGTAAAGCCTGCTCAAAACACAAATTCCTGTTTATCAACCAGCTTTAGCAGTGTTGAAAGGTGTATTTCATTACTTTCAGTAGAGAACTTTGTTTAACTTGCTGAGGAACAGACCTTTTTTGTGCACTCTGATAACAGAGGGTGATTATGCATGACTTTATTTTGATCAGATGCTCAAGATGCTCAAAATTTTCCCTTGGGGCTACTTTAAAACAAAACTCTGAAAATAAGATTTGCTATAAAAAGGTAAACAAAGACAAGTAATTATATCTAAATCTTAAACAGCACCAGTCTCACTGCATGCTATTATTCTGCTATTCTCCACAATCAAAGGGGCCTCTTATTTTAGGACAGTGCAAATCTGTATGCAACAGACAAGTTACTGTGGTGATTAAGCCCTTCTTTCAAGCTTGGGTCTCATCTAAAGGTGGGCCCTCTCTTTGAAACAGAGGATCTGGGCTTGTGTCAAACCACGACAAGGTTCTCAGGGCGGCATGAAAAACCAAGCGATGACAGTTGCTCTTCGGAGATGAGAGAAGCCATCTCGCTGCAGAGGACATCAACCTGCAAGATCCAGCTCTCTCATGGGAACCTGTGCAGGCTCCTCCTGACACATTGTGCGTCCCTCCATCTCACCCTGCCTGAGCTTTCCACTGAATCCTTTGATGTCCTGGGATCTGGACAGTAATGAACTTGGAGGCCTGTTAGCCTGCAGAGTGAGATAGCGTAATTGGAAAACTGGCCAATAGAGTGGGATGTAGAAGGAGATAAGGTTATTTGCATGCAAGAGTTGTTCAATGTAACCAAAAAAATAAGCACTGTATTACTCTATGGTGAGATATCCTACTAAAAACTTACAAAAAAAAATGTTCAAGTCTAGCAAGATGATGCATTAAAAACTGTCTTACTAGCATGAAATGACAAATACTTCCTGCCTCCTGATCAGGTGCGGTTAGGGTCGATTGCATTGTCTTTTTATGAGTAAAATGAGGAGGCAAATTAGTAAATATTGAAATTTCTATTTATATTTAAATCGCATATTGACATTTTCCCCCTACTAAGACATTTAATCGCAAGATTTTGCTAGCATAAGATGAACAAAGTCAACTTTACACTAAAAATAATTCCCAATCAAAAGATCTGTTTGCGGAAAAAAAACAAAAAAAACAAAAAAAAAAAGGGGGGGGGGGGGTCAAAATAATTCACTTTGAGACTATTGGGCAAAAAAAAAAAAAGGATCAGAAATTTGCCCTCCAGCCCTTTTCATGCTGCCCTTTCAATGTGGGGCTGATGTCAATTCGTTGTAAGGTTTGGAAGAATTGGGGCTGAAACTGATGCACGGCAGTAGAGGTAGTCAAAGAACTGAATCAATATGTGTTCTGTCAGTGGTAATGCACAGGAAACTATAGCCCTTTTCACATATTGGTTGTGCCTCATTGGTTAGACGTGTTAAACCACCCACCACACATGCCAAACAGACATGAGTCAGCCCTGCATCAATGACAGAACCATTGATTTGAAAGGCAATCCACAATGCCGGCTTGGCGTTACAAATGTAGGCCATTTTACCTCTATTACTTCCTTGCTGGCTCAGAGGCACATCAATAGCGGATCAACCCTCTATGCTGCCCCTATGCTTTCACACATGACCTAGGTGTGCAATGAAGGCACATTTATGCAAACTTGAAATGCATATGTGAAAAGACTTTTTGATGGGTGATTTGGTAATGTACGTGAAAGCAGCCCTTATTTTATATATGATTAACTGACCTGTAAGAAAGGACAGACAGAAAACACTGCTCCAGTCTACAACATTATCACTCACTGGTGATGCCAGCTTGTCCTTCAACATCACCCACTGATGCTAACACTGTGTAGAGATTATAAACAAAGAAGGAACATTTCTTTTTCTTACTGGTATTTTATTATTTCTTTCCAAGTTCAGTTTTTTATGAGTACTTCAAAACAGATTTTTTTATCTCAGCTATAACATATTTATTGGTAATTAGTGGGGATGCTAACATGCTAAATTGAAATGCCAAACATTAGCATGCTAGCACTGTCATGAGCATGTTAATACTCCATACTAGTGTTTAGTTAAAAGTAATGTTGTACCCAACATACAGTCTCAAAAGCCAATATTTTAATTCTTTTTATTTAGTTTCAGTGTCTGATTTAACTTCTTTTATTTGCTTTTGGTAGCATAAGGTTCATACTGGTTGTTAGCACGAGTGTCACTGACTGTCATCACTTCTCTGCTTTTACATTCCTGTATAAAACATACTTTTCATGTGTCTATTTAAATACAGAACGATGAGGTAACTGATTCAGACATAGATAAACTACTTGGAAACAGTAATGGGAGATAGACAGGTGTGAGAATATCCAAGGTTTCACCAGTCGGACCTGTAAACACTTTAAGATGGAGGGACAAGGACAGCATTTGTTCTATAATCCACTTTCTTATACAGTTACTGCAGCCTTCTTGGAAATCAATTTCAGTCCATCAGATTTTCTGCAGGATATAACAACTTTGTTACACATATTTACCTCTAAAATTAAGCTCCTATTTAAAGAAGTTAGTATGTGTAATCCCACATTAGTTTATTTAAAGGTTATAGAAATCTTCTTTCTCACATCTGAAGCTTACGTGCATTATCATTTTATGGACAGATTTTCGATTTTCAGCAATGAAAACACTATTTTCAGTTTCTTCTGTATAAATTTTATTGACAAAGACAACTCCACATAAAGATAAAAAAAAGAATATCACAAGTTGAAATTATCAGATCACAAACACACGTCATGTAGTGATATAAAAGTGAACAAAAATTAGGACACTTTTGGCGATATTTTAAGTTTAGTGGTTTAACATAGACGATCATTAAATCCCTGCCACTGATCAGAAACATTAAAGTATTATTTTCTAATTCTAACTTTGTCAAACACTTTGATTAAAATAGAGCATTTCACAAAAAATACTCTTAAAAAATGTAAAATATACTGCAGAATATATGATTATGAAATGCCACCAACAAATATGACCTTTCAGTGCTGTGGGTTATGTTTCTTGTGTTTTCTTGGTTTTTTCTGATAAATCTCTTTTGCCCTCTAGTGGTCATTTGTAGCAATTGAAGGAGCAGCCACAGTTGCATCACATGTGCTCCGGATGGTTCTGCAGACAAGTGATGAACTCTTTCACCTCCTTCCCTTCAAAGCAGATCTGATAGACTGCAGCAAACAAAGGAAACCTGATGGAGAAGAATATTAAGTTTGATTAAAAGGAAATATTGGGACACCCTTCTTGAGGTAATAAATGTCTATTCAAGAGCAAGATGGAGGAAGCATCTTCAATAGGTAAAAAGAAATATCAGTGGTTTTTGTAAATTCACAGCTTCCTGTGCATTTTTTATTTCTAAAATTCACACTTTTCCGGTCTCACATTTCCAGGTTTATCAGCTAAAATTAAAAGAAAGGAGTGCAAGATGCGGATGAGACCAGCAATGTGTGATTTGGAGACAGCGGCCCTGAGGCAGAACCAGAGGTAGCAAAGATTAAAGTAAGAGTAAGAATGAGGACATTAGAGGGACAGCAGATGTTAGATGTTTTGAAGACAAAGTAAGAGAGGCCATACTAAGACGGTTTGAGCATGTGAAGAGGAGGGATAGAGAATTTATCAGTACTGGGATGCTGAGTTTGGAACTACCAAGACCAAAGATGAGATTTGTGGATATAATAAAACAGGACATGAAGTCATTTGGTTTAAGAAAGAGGATGCAGAGGATAGAGTTAGGTGAAAGAATTTAGTAAAACTTCTGTATGGCCCAATTTAAATTAAAATAATAACAAATATGGGCATGCTTTAGGGCCAACTTGTAGCTGACAAGTTGCTACTGTATGGTAAACACTGCAGTTCTCAGTGGCCATTGCTATTAACTGAGCTGCAAACCTTGCAAAAGGAAAGCTACCCATTCTCTTAACTGAGCCATTAAATTGTCCACTTTTGCATAATGACTGGGCATTATTAGTGATTTAAATATGAAATTGAAGCACAAGAAAAAAAGATGGCAACAAAATAAACATATTTAATGGTCTGCATCATATTAAAAAGACTCATTTAGGCCAGGAAGGAACTAATACTAGCAGAAGTAAGTGAACTGACTTGTTGACCATGTCCCTCTTTTGCAGAATCCTGTACACCTCAGCTGAGGTCATCGGACCTTGAAGCTTCTGGCCGTTGAGCATCTCCGCCTCCAGCTCAGCAATAGACTGAGGAAAAAGACAAAGAAACATAATCTTATGAACATGTTTTATATGTCATAACAAAATTTTCTAGTCTATTTAAGAGATGCTATCAGACACTAAAAGTCTTGCATCACCATGGAGATACTGCCATTGATCTGCTTGTTGGTCAGCAATATTACTCAAGTCAAATTCAATAAAACGTAGTAAGGAGGTAAATAATGGCCAGATGAGAAATGAACTCAAGTTTTAGAACAGATCTGCTTCACCTTCTCTAGAATGGTGAAATTTTGCATTGGTTTAGGTGAAGCATGCACCCTAAGGATAAAAATGACTTCTCAAGCAAACTAACTACATCTTTTGAAGTTTTTGTTTCTTCGGCAACTTACTTTGGACGTTCGGACGAAGGCCTCTGCGACTTTGCGGTTCCGCCCGCCGTAGCAGGTGGTGATGAGGTCGGCCACGCCGCAGCTTTCCAGGAAGGTGGTGGAGCTCACCTGTCCTTTGCAGAACAGCTTAGCAAAGGCCACCATCTCCATAAGACCCAGCCTGATCACGGCCGCTTTAGTGTTGTCTCCGTAACCGAGGCCGTCACAGAATCCAGCCCCCACTGCAACAATATTCTGCAAATTTTTAAAAGCAAGATTTTAAATCAGGAAGCATGTGTATTTCTGTAAAATAACATTCTGAATTTTACCCCATGAGGGCCTACCTTTAAGGCCCCACACAGCTCCACTGTATCACACTCTTTCACAACTGTGATTCGAAAGTTTGGAGTCTGCAGCAGCTCTTTGAATATGAGGCCATTTGATTCATTTTTTGCCCCTGATTGAAATACCAGAGCAATGAGAAACAGAAAGAAACAAACAAAAAGTGACTCAGTCTTCTAAATCAGGGAAGTTACACTGTGCTGACAACCATAACAAAACAGCTAACTTGCATCTGAACGCTTTAAAAAAAACAGCATCTAACCAATGGTGGTTTCACAAAACTTCTCATCGGCCACCTCGTTGGCGATGTTGGCTCCCATCAGGACGCTGACCTCAATCTCCAGTTTCTCTCGAATGATGTCTGAGATGAGTTTTAGTCCATCTGGTCCCTCATCAATGCCCTGGAAGACAATAAAATACCAAGTATGAGAACTTCTAGGCTGGATAGAGCAAGGACTTTCTCTGAAATGCTCAACTCTTCTATCCTGTGATGCTATTTGCAGAAAACATGATCAAAGTCAGGAGACAGCTTCCCCTTTGTGCTGTAAGAAAATCAGACACGAGAACAACCACAGGATCTTACTTTGATCAGAGATATCCCGATGGTTCCCTCGGCCACATGAGGTTTCATCTGATCACACAGCCTTGTGATGAACTGGTGCGGGACAACAAAGATGAGGATTTTTGCTCCCTTCACAGCTTCTGTGACTTCAGGGACGGCGATCTGGACAGGCATCAACACAGTTAGTGCTAGAACTAACCATAAAACACCAAAACGTGACTGAGCAATGCAGGAGTAGGAGATTTGTCAAAAAGCTTTTACCAAAGACTCAGAGCCTTTTCTTTAAGCTTGTTGGGGCTTCCTTATTCTTATTCCTTATCCTTAAATTAGAATAAATTATCTCCACAAGGTTATAAGACGATAAAGTGTTTTCATAAGGGCTGTTTTCTTAGTTTGTGGTGTAATTATAAACAGTTAAAAGGTAGAACGGAAAAACTCTCAGAGAACTGCGCTAAGCATTGCAAGAAAGGAAATTAAGAAACCTTCAGGGGTATTGATTAGAGTCCAGGGGTAGTGTTCTACGTTAAGAGGAGAATTTGGCATCTTCACAACAAAATTTCGAAGAAGCAAAGAACACTGAAAATTTAGTAAACATTTCATAAATAGAGGGGATAACTGATTTAGTAAAATACAAGAAAATGTCACACAGTCTAAATAAGATGAAGCCACAGGTCACTGTTGGATTGAGTTGACCCAAGAAAAGCTCCAAGAACTTAAGGAGCCTTAGTTACAACTAAACCGTTATATAATATGTGACTTGGCCACAGCAGGTCATTATGAAAATGTATTGGTAGAAATGCATTGGTGTTGCAATTATTAAATTTTCATGGATTATATTTATTTTTCCATTTCCTACACAAACATGGCAGATGTCATATCCACAGCAGAATACAGGCATGTTCGCTTATGTTATTAAAAGGGCATCAACTCCATAAAGCACGTGATAAGCAATGTGAAGCAGCGTTTTTGGCTGTTTTCAGACAGGTAAATGAAGTGGATTGTAACGACTATGCAACCAACACCATGAATAATTAAAAAAGGTGTGACAATAACTTCTGTTAGTCATTGAAGCATTAACCAGCTCAGACACGACTGCATATTTGCCTTTTTAGAATAACAGAGGTTATAATTACTTGTTCAATTTACAGCAGTAAAGAGTATTAAACTCGAATAATGCAATAAAAAAGTGCCTTTTATTACTCTAGCATGTATTATGCCTATGTAAGCTGACATTCATTGTGTCATTTGATGGTTTGTGGTACAATTACAGTAATATTTCAAATTAAAAAGGCATTTCTTTTCCATTAGATAGATTGTTTCGAGAGTGCAAGTGGTCTCCAATCACATGAAGATAAACTAGAGATGGGACACTCATGAACAAATCAGTTCTTCTGAACAGCTTTTCTAAATTACAGGGGTTAAAGCAAAAGATTATCACAAGCCTGAACTTATTTTTCCTTGGATTCAGTGATGATATGAACATCCCAAGTCTTGCAGTTTTTCAGCAGGACCTGGTCTAATGTGCTCAGCAGCTTCAAACATCTAAATTCAAAGCTAACAACCAAGCCAGAAATGTGGGAGTAGTCATGAACTCAGAGCTGAATTTTAGCAGTTATATAAAGACAGTTGTGAAATCAGCCTTTTATCACTTAAAGAACATATCGAGGATTAAAGGAAGATGACTCAGCAGGATTTATCTTTAGTAGACTGGACTACTGTAATGCTGTCCTCACAGTTCTGCCTAAAAAGTCCATCAGACAGCTGCAGTTAGTCCAGAACGCTGCTGATCGAGTCCTCACTAAGACCAAAAAAGTAGATCATATAACTCGAGTCCTCAGATCTTTACACTGGCTTCCAGTCTCTCAAGGAATTGACTTCAAAATCCAGCTGTTAGTTTACAAAGCACTGATTGGTTTAGGACCAAAATATATTCAGGGTCTTCTGGTTCGTCATGAACCAACCAGATCCCTCAGGTCATCAGGGTCAGGTCTACGTTCTGTTCCCAGAGTCAGAACTAAACGTGGAGAGGCAGCGTTCAGCTTTTATGCTCCTCACATGTAACAATGAGAATTGAGTCGCAATTGCAAGCCAAGACATGCGTGCCATCATAGGAGTCTAATGTGAATGAATCTATGGGCAGATTTTATTATTATGACTATTATCATTTTTATATATTGTGAGTTTTGCAGTACTGAATGTCCATGTGTGGAAAATTGTGGAATAAATTTGTTTTGTTTTTTGTGTGCCACAAAGTTTTTTGATGAGGGAAAATCCAAAATAGTGATGTCACTGTCAAAACATGTGGATATGGAGCCACTTTATGGAATGGTTACAATAAAAACGCAAACCAAAATAAATTATAACCAATATTTCAAAATAATTCCCACCAACAGAGTATGGTGGGATGTGTAAGTTTGAATTATTGTGATTCAGATCTTACCTTATAATTACTATCAGCGATTATTTCCTTGATAAAAATTAAGTTACCCCTGATTGAATTCTAAGAAAAATAAATAAAAAACAAGAACAAGCCAGTCTGATAAATGACTCTTTGAAATTAACGGCTCCTCAAGGTCCAGCTCCCTTCAAAGAGCCATAAAACTCATCTCTTAGATAAACACACAAGATATATGGGTCAAAGTTATCAAAGTTATCTTAGTGCATTTTCTGTAGAGGTGAATTGCATAACCTCTGCACACATGTGTAATCTAAAGAAAATGCTGCTAATCCTGAAACTTACCACATTTTTGGGCAGCTTGTGGCCTGGCAGATATTTAACATTTTCATGTTCTGTGTTGATAATCTCTGTGAGCTTCTTTCCGTCTATCATTTCCTCATAAACCCACATGTTCACTATTGGATCAAAGCGATTGGAGGCTTTGACATTGTGCCCGACTATTTTGGCGATGGAGGAACCCCTGAAAGAAGAATAAAAAAACCCACACATTTTTACACATTTAAGCTTTGGAAACAGGAGCATTAAAACTAAAGTGGGCATTTGTGAAAGGATTAAAACCAAGCATGGGTTTGCACAAAGCAAACCTGATTGAGTACATTGCATCTGCAGAAATTTGCATCAGGAAAGAGGCATTAAAGTAAACCTACAATATTGCATAGGTACTTTATTAAGTATACAACACCTTATAAGATTAAATACTATCTCGATGACACGGCTAGCATAAATAAAAGTTTATGTTCTTGCAGCCCAGCTTTTTTTAAAAATTTATTTCAAGGCTGCTGCAAAAGAAAAGGGACTCGATGACGAGCAGCGGCTCGTTTTAGCTCCCCTCTGTCTGGTATGAAACAGGTAAAGACAGGCCTATCAGATTATTAATACAATGGGTTTACATCTGCTTAATCCGCGTGCAGTTAAACGCTGACAGCATATTAATACCACGATAAACTAAGAGGGCTCATGTTGGGGAAATATGCATCAAACACACAGATGAAACGTTACCAGTTTCCAGATCCAACGATGCAGACTTTCTTCCCTGGCATTTTGTAAGTGGCAAATCCCTTATGTGCTCCCGAACAGTGTGTTCTCCACCAACCGTATATTATAACTTCCTTATACGCCCTGAAAATCGCTATAAACGAATTACTCCGCCCTGCGACCGCCACGGCTACACCTCTTAGTTTCTCTGGACTGAAAATAATACAGATGCCGGATTGTTTTGTGTTGCAACGAACAAGCTCAAACGACTCAACACATTCCTAATACTTAACATTTAAACATGCTCGCTCCTGTTTTAAGGTTCACACCCCTCAGCCGAGCTGTATTTCTGAAGCCGACTTGATGAAGAAAGCGTACTAAAAACATAAAACGATAGAAAAGTCTAATGTAATAGCGTATCAATGTTTTAAAGTTAGTTTATTGATAATTCTAGCCTAGAAACATGGGATCCTTCCAATCACGTTATCTGGTTCCTACCAACAGAGATCAAGCCGGACAGAGTGGTGAAGGGCACTTCCGGTCATCACGATTTTTTTTAACAAATTGCCAGACTTTCCCAAAGTGATTTATTTTTAACCAAAAACAAAGAAAGAAAGAAAGAAAGAAAGAAAGAAAGAAAGAAAGAAAGAAAGAAAGAAAGAAAGAAAGAGATGTGTTAAAAAAATCTGGTTGTGTAACCATAAAGTAACACCAAAAATGGAATATGAAATATTCTATTATAGATAAACAATTTAATGAAAGACATTATGTATTTTACTTGAATTTGGAATGAAATAAAACACTAAACGTCTATTTCTAATATGTTCATGTTTTTTTTTCTTTTATCAAGTTGACCACACCATCCAAAACTTTTCTGAATATTAACAGTGATTACTTTAGTAGGTCAATGGATTTTTATCAAGTCAACCAAATTTACATTTGTAATCAGAATCTATTTTAAATCAGTCCAGTACTAGTTCTACCAGACAAGTGGTATTCATAAGGTCCATCTAAAATTTACTTCAATTTATACAAAGTATTCTTTGTATTGAAAAAGTATTCAACGCACACACACACACACACACACACACACACACACACTATATATATATATATATATATATATATATATATAATTTTTTTATTATAATCATTTATTTTTTGTACATGACACTAAATTCTGTCTGTTTACTTGAGGTTGAAAAGACTGTTAAAATTGGTTGCAATGCACTGTTTAACCACAACTGTATGTTGACTGCTAAATAGTAGCATGAAAATAAAATAAAATAAAATAAACAACAAATTTATGATGAGCTAAATAATATTTCAAATGTTTTTAAATGAATAAATACATTTCATTTAATAAGATCCTGATCCAGTAGCCTTAATGATTGCGTAAAAGAAAAATAATAATCGCAAAATAAAGAGAAGAAAATTACGAGCAAAACAACAATTTCCGGTTGCATTTCCGGTGTGTTATACTGTTGGAAATTTTATCTATGTTTAGTCATTTTCAAAGTTTTATCTCTCCTTACATTATATTTTGTTTCACAGAAGCTTTATGTTATAGATTATAAAGCAATATTATATCACTAAGTTTTTTATTTGTTTTAATGATTTAATTTAAAGCGGAAACTCCGTGTCGTAATCAGTCACATGATAGTTGTCCTGCTGAAGCAGTAAATATCAGGCGAGCTTATAGACCCAGGTTATCCAGCAACTCCCTGTTCCAGCACATTAGACAATGTTTTATTATTCGTAATTAGTTACCAGTCCAACGTCTGGTGGTGTGGCGTGTTTCGTTTAGGGATGAACCAACAGCCCTGGCCGTCACTGTAAAAGAGGCTCGCCCACTTCATCAAATCTCAGCTAGCTTTACGGGTTAGCCTAAAGCTAGCAGGCTGAGTTAACGTCAGGAGGACTTCGTTGCTGGTGACTATGCAAGGGGAAACTGCGGCGATACGAATCACGGAAAGCGAGGGCAAGCTGGATGTATTTCCCCAGAACAGGACCCCGAGCTCGGGGAGAGCAAGTGCTAAAAGTTGGCAGTACAGGTGGGTGGCAGTGTGCGGTGGCTAATTTACTGCTGTCGGGCTGATTTTGTTCATCTGACAACTTGATCACCACCAGCACAATGAAAATGTTTCAGTCATGTTCAGGTTTTCTTACTGTTTTTTCGTTGTTTACTTTTTATCGCATGATCAGAGGGTAAAAGATGACTCACATTGCCCTTTGAACACACCTGTCTTAACGCAATTCTCCATGATTGATTTGTTTACCTTTGTGCTATTAATATCTTGAACTCGCTCAGAGTATTGTTCCTCTTCTTTTCATATCCCTTCTTAGTGATCACATGGAGAATATTGATGGCTACTTGATGAAATACACCAACCTGGTGACAGGCTGGCAGTACAGGTGAGTTTTAACACAAAATGCACATTGTTCCTAATTTGGTTTAAAAAAAAACACACACACACTTTCTGATCCAGAATAAGCTAGTTTAAGACATAAATTAGACAAGTTTGGAAATAATGGCTGCTGTTTTCCAGGTTCTTTGTCTTAAACAATGAGGCGGGCTTTCTGGAGTATTTTGTCAACGAGCAGTCACGTCCACAGAAGCCCCGTGGCACGCTTCCTCTGGCTGGTGCCGTCATTTCTCCCAGTGATGAAGACTCGCATACCTTCACAGTAAACGCCATCAGCGGGGAGCAGTACAAGCTCAGGGGTGAGCCACTTTAACTTCTCATTTATCAGACTACTGTAAGTGGATTTAGACCCATCTAAATCTAGTCCATCCCTCATACCCTAAAAGTGCATCATATTAGCAGGCTGCAGCTGATTGATGCCTCTTGGTTATTATTTTTTTAACTCCAGGCCTTCTGTCATCATCATCCATCTTGTACTTGCAGTATTGATCTGGATGTTTTCCATTATCCGCTGCCGGTGAGGCAGGAGCATGCAGGGATCGATGCTGAATAAGATCATCTTCCAGTTACTTTAATAAGTTAAAGCTTTTTTTTCTTTTGTTTGTTTTTGTTCTCTGGTGTTTGTCTGTGCAGCCACTGATGCCAAAGAGAGGCAGCACTGGGTCAGCAGACTGCAGATCTGCACACAACACCACACAGAGGCCATGGGAAAGGTAAGACCCCACCCCACCCATGTTTTTTAATCTCTTTTATCCTTCAACTAGATCATGTGAATCATGATAGAGGATGTGAGCTGGACAGTTAGTTTTCTGTTTACTTTCTTTGCTTACTAAAAGAGATGTTGAGCAGTGACAGCAAGAGAAAAAAATATCTGTAAAGCTGTGAAATATCAATGTTAATGTAAAAATATATCAGATTTCACCCTGTTTGTAGATGTGATGATCATTACTAATGATTTGTAGACTACTGCAATGTCCACAACCTGCTTGAATGCTCTGGAGAAACATGAGAACTACAAGCTAAAAAAATTAAGAGAGGCTCCTTTTTGTAAGAGCTATGATAAAAATATGAGTGGTTCCACCGCTTTCTTTTTTTTTAAGATATAAAGTCCACTGTCTCATTTTTATTGTTGCCTTTGTTTTCACATTTCAATTCTCACATGTAAAGAAGTCCTCACCTAAGAAGACTCAGTTCAAACAATGCTTTTCTATGTTTTACAGAGTAATCCCCCTCCCAAATCCCGTAGCTACTCCATGGTGTCTCAAGGCAGCGGCAGCTCACCCATGTCCCTGCGCCGGCCCAGCCAAAACCCACCCCCTTTGTTCGGCTGGCAGCAGGGCCACAAGGGCTCGTCACTCTACTCCAGCAAGAGGTCACTGCTGCCAGACCACCTGATGGACGCAAGAGAGGTACATCAACCGGTGCTACTAGCATTTCCATTCCCATGTCAGTGCTCCAGGCTACATAAGGAGTATCATAAAGTTGTGGTGGAGACTTACAGTAGTGATCTGAAGTTTGAAAGCTCAGTATGTAGGCTTGAATGTATTCATAGAGCTGTTATGTGTCTCTTTCAAATGTTATGGTTTCAGTCTGCTCAGCTGATTTAACATAGAAGCTGATATGATGCTGATTTACTGCTGAATTGATGGAAACTGGAGGCTGAGCTGTGATAAGGGAAATGAATGTACAAACTGGAGCATCTGGAAACATTTTACTTAACTGGAATCAGATCAAACAAAATGTCATTGGTTGTTTTGAGATATTTCTTACAAAGATATAGAGAGCCATAAATATTATACTATATAAGTTACTGTATTGTGTTGGTCCAATGAGCAGAAACACTGAGGCAGGCACTCGACTCGAAGAGTAGTATGACTGTACAACAATGAAAAGTTGATGTTTGTAGCTGCTTTCACAAAGTGTGAGCAGTGCTGGGGTCTCACAAAGCTTGAAGCAGTAATTGTAAAATATTTACCACTTGGTTCATTATGAGGCTTTCTTTTATTTTTAGTTTATTCAGCTGTGGCTCTTTTAGGGGCATGTTAGTGCCACAAAATGTCCAGCAGGTGGAGCTGTTCTGTTTTTATTATTTTTGAGCAACCATAAAACAACATTGCAAAGGGACAAATGTAGAAATCAGAGGATTGGAAGTGGGTTAAAAGGATTACATTTCTTTTAAGTTGAGAAGTGAATACAAAATTATTTCCATCAGTTTAATCAGATAATTAAAAAGGCTGTTTTTGTAGTTTCTTTATTTTGTTGAGTATAATGAGACTCTTGTTTAGATTTTTTTAATGGATACTTGAACTTATAGGATAAAAAGCAGGCACAACTTTTGAAGTAAAAATAGTTATTTTACAGGTAAAATGAATCACTTCTGATTTCTCTCCAGATGATGAGTCAGGCCCAGGGTCAGCACAGAGACCTGATCCAGAGTATTGAGGGCCTGCCAGCAGCCCCTGGCCTCTCCCCTCTAGACCAGGATCTGCTGATGCTCAAGGCTACCTCCATGGCCACCATGAACTGCCTCAACGAGTGCCTGCACATTTTGCACCTGCAGCAGGTTGCCAGACACAGGAGCTCCCTGGAAGGTCAGTTTTGTCTTTGGTTTTTGCTTTTTTTTTCTTCTAAATCTCATGTGTAAAGCATTTTTTTTTTTCAAAATCAAATTATAGTCCTGCACATGCTGGTCTTCCCCCTAATCCTGACAAACAACTTGCAATGGCTGGACAATGGAATTATTTTGCATTATTGATAGGGAACTCTGCCTATTCCTACCACCTGTCTCGAAAGTAATTAGATCTCAGATGGTAAAATGTCCACCTGTAACACTTTGAGGACAGGGTGCTGCTCTAATTTAGTTTCACATTGATAAACATAAAGTAAACAAAAGTTATTCCAAAGTGGCGCGTAATATATCTTCTCCATTTCTGTTTGGGATAATTTGAAACGAGAATATACTGTCCCACTTTTTCACAGCAGATCTCATTACTCGATGTATATTTTATCAGGGTAGACTCACTGCAGCAGCCAATCAGATTAAGTCGTCCTACGACGCAAGAGGTGAATTTAAATTAGATCTGCCCACCTCAAAATGTACATAAAAACACCATACAGCCATTCTGAGAGGGCTCAGCCAATCAGAGGTTGGGGATGTTTCCTGTGGGTGGGGCCAGAGTATCCTGATACCTGCTCGCCAAGAAGAGTTGGGTTACACTCTTTTGATCAAGAGCAGCTGTCTAAGGAATCGCCGTCTGTCTAGTCAGCTGTCGAGTGGCGAATGGTAGGCAGAGTGTAGAGCTACGTGTGAGTGCAGCTGTGAGTGTCAGGGGGCCTCTGGAGGGAGGGGGGGGTAGTACCATGAGTACCTCTGAACCTGCTGCTGTTCACTCCCCGGCGTCCACAGCAGGACCCACCATCGAGTGGTTGGAGCCCAAACTGCCCGACATCCTGAAGAACGGCAGCAGCTCTCTGGGCAGCTTCACGACGGGGGAGGGCCCGCTGGAGGGGAGCTGCCTGGAGCTCAGCACCCCTGAGACCTGCAGCTTCTCTGGGGTAAGAAAAGACACCCACTCTCCCTGAGAGAAATGGCCACTGTCAACATGTTGCTCATCAGGAAACTTATTAAACTCTTCTTGGTTACACTTTCAAACATTTACTTTTAGTATCTTCAGGTTGTCTGAGCTCATTCACCTCTCTTCACTTTGTCAGGAACAGGAGGACATAAGCGCAGATGATGAGGAGGAGGACTCCTTTACAGACAAGGAGGAGGACCTGGGCGCCGTAGAGGAGGAGCGCAGCGTCATCCTACACCTGCTGTCACAGCTAAAGCTGGGCATGGACCTCACACGGGTAGGTCGAGTTCCACACGCCTCCAAACAGATAAACAATCACATGAAACCTATGAAACATATTTGTAACACATTTAGAGGAGACGTTGCAACATAAAATACTTCATTTATTTATGTCACTAGCACTATATTTTATCTAGAATTTCTGTGTTTAAATATGCAAATGAGAGTCTGATGTGCAGTAGAGAGGGGGTGGGAACTCAAGGTTTTCTTTCTTTACCCCGTTCCTTGGGTAAAATGCATCCCACAAACAGAAAACTATAAACTCCAAATGCTTTGAGTTTAGGTTTTAATGGGGCTCAGGTTGTTTTTGACTACTGTAGTTTCCTGAAGATGTCAACATGAGGTATAATCTAATGGAAAAATAAGCAGATTTGCATTAAGTTTTATTAAGATAAACGCCTAAACTAACATCTTGGACACTACTGTCCTGCTACTCTGAAATAAGATGTTATTTGAGGAAACACTGATGATATTTGAATGTGTTACTCAGGATTTTACTTGGTGGTTTATAAACAGGGAAATTTTAGGATGACGAAATAAGCTCTGCTTGCTTTGCGATCACTGGTCCAGGACACCCGATTAGATAGACACTCTATCCTCCTCTTGGGTTTCTGTTTTCACACTTATCTGGTGGATCCAGTATGCTTACCTCAGATGGAGATCCAGTTTTTATTCTGACCGCAAGGTCATGTCCACTACCCCTCTGTCTCATTTGTTGTACTGCTGGTATCAATGAGAGCTGTTCCTTAGCCTTTGACCTTTATTTTTTTTTCTCTCCTATCCTTGCAGGTCGTCCTTCCCACTTTCATCCTAGAAAAGCGCTCTCTGCTGGAGATGTACGCCGACTTCATATCCCATCCGGACCTCTTTGTCACCATCACCGACGGCAGCAGCCCGGAGGACCGCATGGTCCGGTTTGTTGAGTACTACCTCACCTCCTTCCATGAGGGCCGCAAGGGCGCCATTGCCAAGAAGCCCTACAACCCTATCATCGGTGAGACCTTCCACTGCTCCTGGAAGGTACCCAGGAGACCGGATGCCTCCAAGGAGCCCTCACAGGGAAGCCCAGAGCCTGCTGCAGCCTCCCAGGAACCCTACCAAGTGCGGTTTGTGGCAGAGCAGGTGTCCCATCATCCCCCTGTGTCTGGCTTCTATGCGGAGTGCCAGGAGAGGAGGATGTGTGTGAACACACATGTGTGGACCAAGAGCAAGTTTATGGGGATGTCTATTGGAGTATCCATGATAGGAGAAGGTGAGGCAGCAAAGACTGCAAGAGCAAGATGCATCACAAACAGTCAGAAAAATGTATTGTTTCAACTTCTTTTTTTTGTTTTTCCTCCCCAGGTTGTCTGCATTTGCTGGAGCATGACGAAGAGTACACCTTTACGCTGCCCTGTGCCTACGCGCGCTCCATCCTCACCGTTCCCTGGGTAGAACTGGGTGGCAAAGTCAACATCAGCTGCGCTAAATCCGGCTACTCAGCAGTCATCACTTTCCAGACGAAACCCTTTTACGGCGGCAAATTACACAAGCAAGTCTCCTATGGCTCATTTTTTTCACAATAAGTCAAAACAAAGAATCTATCTTACAAATGAGTCACATCTTTATCCTTTTTAGAGTCACAGCAGAGGTGAAGCACAACGCCACCAACGCAGTGGTGTGCCGTGTGCAAGGCGAGTGGAACGGCGTGTTGGAGTTCAGCTACACCAGCGGAGAGACGAGGGTGGTCGACGTCACTAAGCTGCCTGTGACGAGGAAGCTTGTTAGGCCCGTTGAGAGGCAGGGACCCACTGAATCCAGGTCAGACGAAGTGGAATGCAAGAACACACAGCTCATTACTCAAAAATACTTGCATATATTTATGCCCGGTTATTTAATTGGATTTATTTAGGCGCTTGTGGCAGCATGTGTCTGAGGCCTTAAGGCAGAAAGATATTGAAAAAGCCACCGAGCACAAGAGGATCCTAGAGGAGAGGCAGCGGACCGAGGAGAGGCACCGCGCTGAGACAGAAACACCGTGGAGGACCAGATATTTTGACAGAGAGGTGAGCACAGCAGGACAAAAAAAAGCTTCTCCATATCACTATTCATCTTAATTGTTGACTCGCTAACTTTTTAACCAAATAAGAAAAGTATCTTTTCTTCCTCCAGGGTGAAGGTTGGGTTTATCACAAGCCACTTTGGAAAAACTCTGCATTCAAATCCTAGTTTCTTCAGTCTTATTCTTGGATGTCGTAGAGTCAGGAAAGAGTGTGTGCGAGTGTGTGTCTCGGCACACACACACGCATGAGGTCGGCAGTAATGATATGAAAGCATGGCCTGCACTGAATGCAACATGGGGAGAGGAGGGACGGAGTGTCTGAAGGCGTTCTCACTCATGATGCTCACAAAGCCTCCAAGTTTTTGAACTGCTGATTTAGTTTTTTTGTACACATATATATCTATAATCCAGTGTCAGTGAAAACATTCTTGTACAGGTAATGGTACTCACAGCCTTAAGACAGTCTAAAGAATGATGCAACGAGTTCTGGCTTTGCTGATCAACCCGGGTAAACTTATTTACTTTTACTTCTCTTTTTTTTTTAAGCTGTGGTCTTACAGGAAGGTGACGTGACTTAAATCACTGCAGTGCTGCCTGAAAAAGTTCATGCTGTGAGACTGTTTTAAGATGTGTTTTTCACTCTAATTCACCAGGTATTTTGATTTTGGGTAATACTTTGGGAAGATTCGGATGCTTTCTGTGGCTTAATTCTGGAAATATTGTTTGAGGGGTGCTCCAGTGTTGGAGTGCTTGGTTTAAAGGGGAATGCTCTTAAGATTTAGAGAAACAAAAACACCGGAGCTTCTGATTCCTGCAATGATGACTGCATGTTAAGGTTTAAAAAATAATTATTGGGTTCAAAACGTCCTTCAAAGAATACTTAAAATTTTCCTGAAACCAGATATATAAAGACATAAATTTGCATTGGGAAAAGAAAATTTAAAAAATGTTTGTCTTGTGATAAAGACATACTTTCAAATGCAGATTTTTATTTTATTTTTTTTGCTATTTTTCTAAAATATTCTCAATTTCATTTACAAATTTTCTTTTACCCTTTAGTTTTTTCTATAAAACATACAATACAGCATTACTAAATTGCATTTTTGTAATTTAATGTCAAAATTCCTTTTTTTTCCTCCCCATACAGTTTATTTTTTTCTCTACAGTGACCTTAATATGTTGTCATACATGTCAGAAATTACTCATTTTTGCCACATTATTTTGTCTAAAGTGAAAGAATTTCTTTTTTAGAGCCACAAAACACTTAAAAGCCATTTATTAAGCAGCTCATAAACATGTAATGGATGTTTTTAATACACAATAATTGTGCACTAATAGATCATAGCTGAAATACACTTTAAATTTAGTAATTATATCCATGTTAGTCTATGAATCATTATTATGTTTGTGCTCTGCTTATAAATGATCGGTTTGTGTTTAAAATGAATTATTTTACCCTTCAGCCAGGCAGTATTGTCACATGTTTAATAATCAGCATTTTTCTTCATTTATCTGATTATTAAATATTGTTGATGAAAGTAATTCAGCTCTAACATGCTTTTAATTATATTATTGTGTCGAACTGCTGGAAAGTCACATAAGACTCACTAACATAAACGTAAGTAAATGCAAATGATTGAGTTGCGTGAATGCATCTAAAGATTTAGGGTTTTGACCTTCATGCATGACGGCTAACTCTTTTCATTCTTTTTGATTGCACTGAGTAGAAACTCCCGTTTGCTTTACTTATGTTTCTAAATGTCTGCTGTTCAAGCTTTTAACCAAATTTGCTTTTTTTTGTGTGTGTAATGCAAATAAATATTTCTCTGAAGGCTTGTTAATCTCCCAGTCCTGCTCTTTAATTGCTCTTGTTTTAGAGCGGCTTTTTTTTTTTTTTTTTTTTTTTTTTTTTTTTTTTTTTTGTACAGAGACTCTTGTTTCATCAGTGTTTCTTTGAAGGTCAGTATACTGTGATGTTTGGCTTTTAATCCATCTTCAGAGTGAATTTTAGCCTCACGTTTTCAAAGCGCCCCCAGTATCACGTCAGAAACGGTTCATTCCACCCTGCCATTGATAAGCTATTCCCTCCCAGTCTCGGTGCCTTATGCAACTCTTTCTGTGCATGTCTTCCCGTTGAGGGGGCATGACATTTTAATCAGTTATTTTTCTGAACGATGCAATGTTGTATGTATTGTTTTGGTGTGTTTGATTTCTCTTTTTTTTTTTTTTTTTTTTTTTTTTTTAAAGAATCTGTGCTCGATGTTGAGAGAAGTCGACCGAGCACCGTTGACGTAGGTTTTACATCCTCCTGGTTTTTCAGTCTGGTTGTCTTGCTGACCTATGAAATGCACTGACATTAAAGGAGACCTGATCTTGTAGAAAAATGATGTGTGACAATAACCGAATAAAATTGCAAATCAGTTGTAAACTGTGTTTAATTTTTTTCTCGGTTGTTTTTCTGCTCTTGTACATCCTTAGACATGTGAAGCTGGCTTTAAATTCCACTACAACCCACGTAAAATATGCTATGCTAACCTAACCTGATCCTTGTGGATCAAAACTCAGGTTAGGATGTGAAAAGAAAAAACTTATTATTTCATTAAAAAAATAAATAAACAAGCCAAAATCCAGAAACGGTTCAATAAACTTACTTACTGCTTTAACAGAAATTTTAGTTAGAGGTTCGATAGCAGCTACGTGCTGCTAATCAGTGCATTTGACTCATTAATCATCAGTGAGATTGTCTCTACAGGAGAAGTGGACGTCCCAGTGAGTTCAGCTTCAAAACCAGTGCATGCAATGCAACAGAGAAACTGTAAAACCCCAAAAGCTACATCTCAGACTCTACTGGCCTCAGTTAGCATGTTAAATATTAAAGTTTATGATAGTAAAATCAGAAAAAGTCAGAATAAGTGTTTTTTTTTTTTGAGATTGTCTTATCTTACAGCTAGTTTGGTTTAAATTGGTTGTTCAGCAAAAACGAGCCCAAAAGCAGCAGCAAATCTACAACAGAGGTAGGAAATAAGTGTTGTGCTTGCTTTTACATAATTTAAAGACCTGTTAAGGACAAGGTGATTTTTAATCGTTTCCTGATCTTTCAGTTAATAAATTATTAATGAGAGCATCTCTGCAGAAGTATAGAATTTTCCATTTCTTTTTTTCTTCATTATTTTTATCTATTATTTTATGTGGTGAACTTACTTCCTTACGTATTTTTTAAATCCATTTATGTCTAAAATAATTTTCTATTGATATTTGGGTTTAATATTTATTTTATTCAGTATTTATTTACCTAAATACTTCACTATATTTTATATATTTTAATGCAATTTATTAATTTCTTTACTCTTTTTTTTTATCTATTTATCTACTGAATATTTTTCCCTGATCTATTTGCTTTTTTACAATTTATTTTTTGTGAATTAAATATTTATTTTTTCAGTTATTTAAATTACACAATTTCTTTTTGCACATTTGTGTATTTAGTTTAAATGGTATTCTATACCTAGATAGAATACATATTTCTTATATTTGTGTAATAAATGTTTTTCCTTTATATTTGTTTTATTTGTATCTATTTATTTTATATGTATTTCATATTTATTCATTTATTAATTTAATCATTTTTTAAGTAATTTATCTTTTTTCCTCTATAGTTAATGTAAAACATTTTATTCTTTACCTATCAATTTAATCTATTTACATATTTAATTTTTCCCTTTATATGTGCTTATTTTTTATCTTTTTGTGTATTTCATGCTTTTTTATTTAACTATTTTTGTTTACTTAGTTAACCTTTATTTATTTTCCACTGTATTTCATTTAAAAAAATTTAATTCTTTATGTTTTAGTTAATTTACATATTTTCCCATTACCCTTTCCCCCTATATATTCACTTATTTTTATGCAGTTATTTGTATTTAATATTTATTTAGATAGTTAAACTTCCTAATAAGAAATGTAGGAAACAGATTTTTAAAGGATTGAGATGATTTTTTTTTAAAGAACTGTGAGTAAACTGTTATAGAGCTGGTTTCATTCAGTCAGGGCCTCCTTTTTACAGAATAACTAGCTGAGCTGAGACTAACTGCAGTTCACCATGCTTTCATCTAGAAGCACTCACTCAGAAGACAAAGTGTAGCCTCAGGCGTCTCTGATTCACCATGGCTCTCCATACATCGGGCCTGATGTACACAGTTATCTTCTCCTTGCTGGTGATGGTGATCGGCATCTGTGAAATCTAAGGAGATGGAGAAAAACACACTCAGTGAACAGATAGAGGTGTCTTTTCTGGCTAATCTGAATTTGGGAGTCTTCACAATGGCAGGTGAGATCTGGTTTTAATGTGTAAGGAATTAGTTTTTTTTCTTGTTTGAGGTAAAGCGGTGGATCGTCTTCACTCGTATTTCATATCTCAGGTGGAAAGTGCTCCTTTCTTGTTTTGTGTCTGAAGTTAAAGTTATGTTGCAGCAACATGGGTCGGAGCTGCCTTCATCACTGGAGACCGTTTATGACCCCACCAGGAGACTAACTTGGGCTCTCATTACTTTACAAATATCAGTTTCATTCATCATTGATGTAACAGAAGCCTTGCTCAAGTAGCCTTGGCTAAAATCTTGTGACTTCTTACAAGAAGATGATCATAATGGTATTATCTCCTTGGATCACACAATCTCTACGATGAGCAGCATGATCCAAAAGTTTGATTTGTCTGGTTCTTTTAAATGTATGTTGTACCTTGCAAATCCAATGCAAGATCAAATTACATAACCATGATGGATCCATTCCAGAGGAAATATGGGAAACTAACAGCATTTTTTGTCATTGTTCCATCTGAAAGTGGAGTTATGTGGGTTCCTGTCATGCAGATTTCTTTGGGTAATACAGAAATTTCCCTTTTTGATTGTAAGCTATCTAAAACTTTGCACAAAAACTAAAGGAATTTGTGTTTAGTTCGTCATGTCTTGTTCAAATTTTGAATATTTTGAACACAAGCAACAAAAATGACCTTCTCTGGCTCCACCTGCTGGTTTTGTAGTTTAGGCTTCCATGATGAACGCCTTCCAGGACAGACCGCCCTGTTGCAGGTGCGTTTTAACAAGGAAATGCAGCATGTAAAATAAAACCTTTTTTTAGGTGCAACCTGGGAAAAACAACATGGAGAGGCTCAACAGCTGTTGCCTGCACAGGTTAGCAGGTGCTCAGTTCATAGCTGTTGAAATATCCCTGAAACACATAAAATTTCATATACTTTCTTTATTTTCTTGCTTTTTTTGTATTTCTAAGTGATCAGGATTTGATCCTGAGGTTTTAGACCTTGAACCCTGAGTCCAGAGGACAACATTTTAAAACCTACTTGCAGTTGTGGCTGTTCAAAGAGAAATACTTTGGTATGTCCACCTCAGACCTTTCCACATCTTTCTCCTGCTCTTGTCACAACTTCAGTTTTTCTGGCAACTCATCAGCAACTAAAAATGACCAAAAAAGCTGAAAAACAATGTAAACAATATCCATTTATTTAGACATTCCAGAAATATTCTGATATACTGTAGATTTATTCCATGTTTGCACAAAGAAGACATAACTGGACACATTTAAAGGGATACAACAGTCCAATGACCCTCTGATTTAAAACTATAACGCTTCTTTGTATTGTTTGTCTGACATTTTGAAGCAGTAACTTGTGCACAGAAATGCCTCTTATAGGTAAAAAGAACAACAGTATACTTCCCTGTGACATTTTAGGTTTTAAATTAGCCAAAAGTTATATTTTATTTAAAATACAGTTTTAATATATTTTCCTTTAGCAATTTCTTGCATAACTTGACATAAACTGCATCTTTTCCTCTTAACTCTCATTGCATGTGTTAATCTTCATGTACATAACAGTTTTTCCACAAACAATTACATTGATAGTAAAAAAAAAAAAAGGATAAAGCAGCTAATGACAAAACACTCACAGTGCATTGGTGTGAATTATGGCACGTTATCTCCACCAGGATCAATAATATATATAGATGGCAGAAGTTAAAATGTGAGGCCAGTGAGCAGTTCAGCCTTTTGAAGTGTTCCCACAGCTTGTTGTGCAACTTCTCACCACTAATAAGTTCTCAAATGAGTTGTGGACAGACAGACGGATATTAGATCAGTTTTCAGTATGAAGCTCTGAGGTTTTTACTGGAATAATTTGTCTGATATGTGCACACGTGCTCACATCGACAGACATGTTTCTCTGTTAAGGCATGGAATGACCACTGAGGTAACGGCTATCTACTGCATCGCTTCATCACAGTTGCATTAAAAGAGGATTCCTGCCACACTGCTCCAAATGTAAGATATCACAGACAATAACAGACGAGCATGAGCGGCAATGCAACAATCTGAAAATTGTACAATTTTCTTTTTTTTTTTTTTTTTTTATGAACATGTGGCGTTTATGTGGAGACTACTGAAACACAAGAGAGATCCAGATTTAGTCTTTGGTTACAGATAAAATATGCTGAAACAGTCATGTGACAAATAAATGACATCCTACATAGTCTTAAAATCAGGTTTAGAAAATTGTGAGTGAACAACATGACATTTGCTGTAGTTACTGAACAAAAACCAAGCCAAAGAGGAGAAACATTCAGCCATTTTTCACCGCTTATCTGTGGTTGGCTAGCGGAGAGCAGTAGTCTAAGAAGCTCAGAGGTCCCTCTCCTGGCCTCTCCTTCCTAGCGAACCTCTGGGAAACCCGAGCTGTTTCCAGGCCAGCCGAGAAACATAGTCCTTCCAACATGTTTTGGGTCTTCTTCCCAGAGGGACGTGCTTGTAAAACCTCCCCAGAGAGGCGTCCAGGAAGCATCTGAACCAGATGCATGAGCCACCTCATCTGACGTCTCTTGATGCAAAAACAGTGAATGAAAAACTAAATCTACCCTCACTGTTTCTTAAATAATTAAGATGGTAAGCAGCAGCCAGGGGTGGCTAATCAAATTAGCCTTCTTTATCTTGAGTGTGAGCACCTCTATGAGAGACGTTTGCTGGTAACACAATGCAAAGAGGGAAAGACATCAGCAAGGATCTTAGAGAGGCAGCCCATCAATTTGGCAAGGCCTATAAAGCTATTCACATGTGGACATGTTTAGTCGTAAAGCACAGCAGTGTGTTGGAAGAAAACCAAAATATATAACCTGTAGATGAATGAATGAAAAGACTGGATCAAACCTCCTTCACAACAGAAACCGATAATGTAAAGAAAACTTTTACCAAGGGGTTCACTTAGTTTTTCCACACTGCTTCCACAATTTTTGCTCAGTTTTTGTTCAGAAAGGAATCTGTCATGTTTTCTTGCATTTGCCTCCTTTTAAAACCTGATGAAGACCTTTCACTAGAAAAAAAAAAACAAAAACACTAGAATCAGACTCGATATCAGACATGACAGCTGAAGACATACAACAATATTTAAATCCGTTTACAGTCGCTTTGTGTTCACATTCACGTTATCTTAGATTTAAAGGGGCACTCGGCCGATTTAACATTGTTCTTCCATCAACTGCAAAAAGTTTTAGCTGCACGGCATTTTCCATAATCCAAATGAAGTGGGATAAACTTGTTTTGTAAAGATTTTTGCTGAATGGACACACAAAATATCCACATTTTGTTTTCTACTCTACGTGACAATACATAATGTGCAAAATACATAGAACTTTATTATCCTCTTCATAAAGGTGTTCAGTTTAGTTATATTTCTGCTTTAGAATGGCTTTCAATACGTTTACACCACTGTACATATAGCATCTCATTTCATAATATAATTTTCTTTTATTTTAAAATAAGATGTATTAATAGTTAAATAATGTATGATCTTTAATATTTGCTCTCTTTACTAATATGCATGGTTGAAAATATAATGAAAAATAAATCTCTGACCTTAGGTTGACAGTCTGAAGGTTTAAAACATCCAGTAATAATATTCTAAAGTGGTGATGAGGAATAAGGTAGATTGCTAATATAATATACATACAACCCAGAGAATACAAGACACAACAATAGAAAGACATATTAGTAGAGGGAATAAGAGAGGAAGGGGTTTTGTTAGGGTGAAGATCAGAATAAAACAGAGACAGACAACTGGATTTTCTTCTCCTGCTTTTAAATTCCAGTTCTTTTAAACTGGAACTCTTAAGATTGTCACTGGATCAAATCTGAACTTTGATTTTTAGGTTAAACTGGTTTAGCTTCAGATGGAGAAAATACATTCCATCCATCGCCTCTCTCACACATGGGACTCATCCAGGTCCAAGTCTACGGGGGAGAGGGGTAGAGGGGAGCGACGTGGCGAGCGACGGGGTGACAGCAGCGGGGTGAGGAGCGGGTTCTCCATGCCGTTGTCCTCGCTTAGCTGCAGCAAGGTGTCGCTGCGTGGAATCAACGCCGTGGTGTCCTCGTCCCCGGGGCTCTCTCTGATCATGGGCGGCCCTGATGGAGGCGGGGGAAGAAAAGAGGCTGGTGGCAGCGGCGGTGGAGGTGGGGGGCCTGGGGTGGGAGCTGTGCTCAGGACAGGGAGAGGAGGAGGGAGAGGGGAGGAGGTGCGAGACAGAGGGAGAGGGGAGCAGGTATGGGAAAGGGGCAGCGGGGAGCAGGTTCTGGATGGGGGCGTCGGAGTGGAGGGGCGGGAGATGGAAGGCGGAGGAGAGAGGCTGCTGCGGAGCCCCCACTGCTCTCTTTTCTCCTTGCTGCTGATGACTGGGGCGACCTGAATGGAAAACACACTTTGCTCCTCAACATTCAGCTTGTGAGGAAATGAAACGCACCAGTTCACACAAATGACATCTTCATTTAACACCCGGTGATGTTCATTTCTGCCACGGAAACATAAAAACAATAAATCACTTTTTGGAAAAGAAATAAGAATAAGAATAATAATTTTAGAAAAGTATTTCCACTTGCTGTCGGCTGAGAGGTGCAGAGAAATAAAAACTATTTAAGGCACAATAAAATGAAAGAAAACACGGTTGAAATCTTTCTTAGATTTTTTTTTTTTTTTTTTTTTTTTTGCTTTGAAAATTCTGTCAACCAAGAAAAAACATGATGAAATCAGTTTGAAACTTGAAAGCATGTTTATATATATTTTAAAAGTTTAGTTTTACAAAAGGTGGATGAACAACATCCAGATAATGTAGCTGAGAGTTAAATTTCTCCTGCATATTAACCTTCAGTTGGATTTGAGCTGGATGAGGCACACTGGGAATGCTCAGCATTCAAGATTTTTGACCCAGAAGTAACAAAGAAACTGGTAAAAAAAAAAAAAAACTGTATAAAAAAGAAAAAAGCTTGTTAATCCTTAAGGGATATAAGAAAGAAAAAGTGAAGAGGTAAAGAAGAAAAAGAAGCAGCCGGCAAAACAACAAAAAAGGTGACCTTGTAGGATAGCATGCATCTAATTTATCAAAAAAAAATAAATATGTATGACCTACATAAAACTGCAGAGCTCAATAAACCTGACATGGTACTAATTTGGCACCAGTTTAAGTGTTTTAGTACTTTGATCCATGATGAAATTTCACTGAAAAAAATCCAGTACCAATAAGCTGACAGGGGGGCCATTTATACTGGGACAAGGACAGAAGTCCAATTAAATGGCCCAGCTAAATTAAATAGCTGACCACCTAGTTTCCAGACCAATAATGCAAATCAAGTAAAAACTTGATATTCAAAGATAATCACTAATCTTAAATTTTCTCATGGTTTGGCTGCATATTTCATAGCTGTAATAGACAGCATGTGAAATTAAAATAAATGGCTTACGTAGTTTTTCACTGATCAAGCAGCTTCTAAACCTGGAGACTCCTTCAGCTGATCCCCGCCTCTGCTGGTCCTACCTGTGTGTTTGCAGGGCCATGCAGGTCAGCGGTGACTGTGGCTGAGCTGGCGGGGGGCACTTCCAGTGTGGGGGACTTAGAAGGAGCAGGACTAGACCTCCTGCTCTCAGCTGGAGGATCAACGGTGCTGGGAGTGGGAGGCTTGCTGGCCCCCGCCGGCGCCTGCTGGCCTTGATTCTCTGTAAAGGTGACTGACCTCTTTTGATCTCCATGCGCTGTGGGCACACATGCATGCGCACGTGGTCAAAACGGAGACAACAGCGCCAGCTAGTGACTTGCTAACACACATCAGCACCAGTAAAGAGAGTGGAGGCAGGGGCGGGAAAGGAGGGAAGAGGCGGGGACTGGGAGGGAAAGCAAGACAGACATGCAGAGCGCCCTATCGGGTGAGGTTGCAGACAAGAGGGGGCAGGCCATTGCAGGGTGGAGAGGAAGGGTTAACGGATGTGTCTCACCTTCACAGTCCAATAAAGTTTCTTTATTTCGAAACATAAGGCATGAGACAGAACAGATTGACAAGAGTCAGTCTGGTGACAAGTGGTACAACAAACAGTATTGGAACAAGACAGATGTGGTGGATGGGGAGGATGGGGAGGATGGGTCAGCAGTCAGCACACAGTCAAAATGTACAATCAAGTCAATGTTGTGTATACACAAACAGAAACCCCCACAACACACACACAAATGAGAATATTTGAGCTGTTACCCAGTGGTTTGTTCTTGGGTTGGATGTTCCTGCGTGTTGTAGAGAGTCTCGCTCCAGAACGACCGCGTGGTTCATTCTTCGGAATGGACAGCAGGGGACGACGCAACTGCAGGCGAGCAGCAATTAAATGGCATCAGGTTACGATTATAATATATATTTTTATTATGTATTTCTGTCTAAACAGTGAATGTACATGTGTATAAAAGCTTTTTTGTCCCAAAAATAATTTTCAAATGTCATCTGAAAACTGAAACTGGCTGATCTGAATCCAATAACTACTAGATTTACATTAAACAACTTAAGACTTTCATACTGTATATAAGCAGCTTTCAAAGCATTCATTGCCTTTGTTTTCCCTGCAGTTTAATTTTCAAGTCATATAATCATACCTAATAATAAAGCTTAGCTATAAAGCATGATAAAGCATATATTAATTAATATATTAGGATTTGAATTATCCTGCATCAAATAATTCATTTGATGTAGATTAATACTGATTAATTTAGCAATTAATCAGTTGAGAATTAAACCAGTGATGATGAATTCAAGTTTGCAGGGGAGACACACAGTTGGTCTCCAACCACAACAAAGCCTGGTTCAAATTACAAACATATTTTAAACTTTTTTACTATTCGTACAAGTTTTGTACAAGCTACACATTTAAGCTCAGCTGGTTTGGACAAACTCGGGGAGAAGAACTTGTACTGGTACTGAATGCTGAGTGTGTGGGTATGTGTGTGAGTGCAAAGGAAGTGAACTGTTGCTGCAACGCCAGCAACACACCAACATGAGTCTCCTCTGTGTGAACTACTAATGGGGAACAGAAGCAGTTTAAAAATGTCAAATTTTTCTTGAAGAAAAAAATAAAGAAACATTAAAATTCATTTTTTTTTTTTTTTTTTTTTTTTTTTGGTAAATAAAATAAATACCGTATTGGTAAAGTATTATTAGCCAGTAAAATGAGTTCCCATTTCTAAGGTACAGCGTCTTTTTAAGCTGAAGTTAGACTGAGATAAAAACTAATTATTAATATTAGATGTAATGTTTTATGATCTTTTTATCTACGTTGCTCAATAAAGTATTTTCTTTAAGTTTTCCTAAGTTTTTAAGTTAACACTGACGCATACAATCTAAAGCATTGAAAAATGCTAATTTTCTGTAAAATGTCTCCTCCAAATCTGTAAGTTTCCACAGAATCTTTTGAATTGAATACAAGAAGACAAACACTGATTTCTAAAGAGAAATTAAATTCTGCATCTCCACTTCTGTCAGTACTGAACCCAAATTTAATTACATCTAGGTAGTGGAGATCATTCCCATCACCCGCATTGTTGTGCTAGTTACTGAAAAAAAAAAATAGTTAGTTACTTAATTCAAAAAGTAACTCAGTTGATTACTTACACCAAAAAGTAATGTGTTACTGTCAAAGTAACTTTTTAGTTACTTTTGTAAAAGAACATTCTTAAAAATTCTTCTATTAATATGTTTATGTCCCACTAAAGAAGAAAAGCCATAAGCTTTGGATAACTAACCACCGGTATTAGAGCAAAACAATGTTTTGAGTGCAGATGTATGCATGAAAAAACAGAGTAGACCTTCATACCTGTCTGAGTCCTCGCTTTCTTCCTAAAGGAGGCTGGATCAGGAGGTTCTGCTGGCCCGGTTCACTCTGGACGCTGGCAACCCTGGTTTTTAGATAGCATACATACATTTGCATTCACACACACATGCACACACATATACATCAGCATGAAGAGACTTTGAGGACACTGCTTCCCAACGTCGGTTACTACTCAACCCAACTTGGATTACAACATAATGTCACTTCTATACTACTCAGTCACTACACAACTCACACTGTATGCTACAAGACAACAGAGCAGATAATAGTGCTGCCATGATTTAAACACTGAAAACACAACAGGAGACAGTAGGGCTGGAGCAGCAACGCTGACAAAACAAACTTTCTTTTTTTCATGCCTGTCATACATTTATATTGAAATATTTTGTCATCCAACCAAGGAAATAAGCTAAATCTGATTTAATTTTAAAAGAAAAGGATAAATTGATTTATGGTTGCCACCCCAGTTCCCCCTTGCCCCAACAGATTGGTATCCACAACAGGACGCCCAATTTGATCAGCTTGAAGCCTGATAGACACAAACAGTATGAGACACCATGGCACCAATGGGAGAGAGGCTGACTTTGGTGATGGCACATCAAATATAAAGACCCACAGCTAATAAAATAAATGGAGGCAGAGCTCCCTAACCCCTGGGTCTGGTGGGGCCCTCAAGTCTTTTATAGGGAAGAGGGGTCGGGTTAGGATAGCACAGCAGATGAGCTGAGAAGATGAGTCAGTGTGGAGCTCATAAAGAAGGGAAGGTGGGATTAGGGGACAGAGACAAGCCACACTGGACCCACACAGAAAGAGGTAAGAGACAGGAAAGTGAGGGTGGGGATAGAGGTGTGACAGGGCCGAGGCGATTTGACTGGATGTGGATGAGTGATTGACGGCCAATAGAGGAGGCCGTCCGGAAGCGATGCCCCTCCCAGTGGCGGACAGATGCAAGAATGCACCAACGGGACACACACATAGAGGGCCACTGTACCTAGAGAGGTTACCCTCCTGCAGAAGGCCCTGGAACTCATCTAGCACATTGGGTTCACTGTAAAAAGGGGGGGCGGAGGGAAGGGGGAGAATGGGAGTTTAAGTAGTGTAGTTGAGATCCATCACCACCCTGAGCCTCGTGCTTATTCAGGTGGAAAGTGGAGGTGTTTGTGTTTACCACAATAAACCAAAGCTGGAACAGATTTTCTCGTGTTCTTACCAAGAAACAGTGTTGGCTAATTCGAAATGATGTTCAGCAGAGTAAAGATTATAAATCGACAGACATATACACAAAAATATGACTGTGGCTGTGGGATATGACTGGTTGATCTTTTTGAAAATATCAGTTCCACATGCTACATGAAAAAGCTAATATCAGAGTAGAAAATCATCATGGTTTTCATCAAAGCCCTAACGAGAACGATTTAGGAAAAAAGTGGTCTCTTGCACAACTACAGTCACTGAAGGAAATTTCAATGCATTCAGACAATAATTATAAATCCTTTAACCACTTCCTGTTAGTAAAAGGGACTGAATTGCTATCATAAAGGGTTCATTTGATAAAATTCAAATGGATTCTAACAATATTTGGTTAGTGGATTATAGATGTGGCCACTTTATAGAGGTCAACCCAGGAAACACAAAGGTACATCCATGAACTGGAAGCTGTTGGAACAATAATATCCAGAATTCTGCCCCTATACCAGCATCTACCCTGCGTTTCATTAAACATATACTTAACCTAACAGCTTATCTTTGCTGAAATGAAACTGAGGGAGTAAGATTTTAATAATGAGTTGGTGAAGATCTAATAGCTGAAACTGTTACTTGTAACAGCAGAGCAAATTGTTTGTTTACAGTGTCCCTTTGTTTGTGGGGTTGTTACCTCTGGCTGGGCAGCATGGTGGTGCGGGGGACCTCGGGCTGTGAGGCGGCTGAGCCGGTGGCGTGGCTGGAAAAACGCCGTTGTGACATCACTCTGGGCAGGAAGGCCTCATGCTCGCTCACAATGCTGGGGATGCTCATGGAGTCGTCTAGGGTGAGATAAGTGGAGAAAGTTTAGTTTACGTTTAATTCTCAAAGTGAAAGAAGAGTAGCTAAAAAGACGCATTTCTGACTCTCTTCATCATCCTCATCGGTGCGGCTGAGTGTGTCCTGCGAGGGCTGGCGAGATGGTTGGCTGTCCTGCTCCCAAACTGTGCCGGTGCCTGTGTTGGAGCGTGACATTGTGGCCAAACTGAGGCGATAGGCTGATGTGGAGGTGCCCACTGTGCTGATAGAAGTCTTCCCCTGGTATGCTGTTGGAAGGGGTAAGGGAAGCAGAAACAAAAGGGATAAAGAGAGATTTCTGAGTTTTGCATCAAATATGGGAATTAGTAGATAAAAACTAATTTAAATATCTGACCGGAGCCGCTGTGCACAGCCTCTTTCAGGATCTTGAGTTCATTGTTGAACTCTGCAAACAGGGAGCTCTTGCAGAGAGGTCTTGGGATGAAACGTCGCTCCAGCTGATCAGCGATGTGGTGGCGTGCGGTAATTTCCTCCTGGGAGTCGGCTGGCTGGGTCAGCAGCTGGAAAACAATAAAATCCTGTTAGAAACGTTAACACAAAAGATATAAGACCAAGTGAAAATGGCAGTCCTGACTCATTACCTTGCACTGTATGAAGGGTCTCAGCAGAACAAAAATAGGGATACGAGTTCGGACAATGAAGTCAATAAAATCCCAGAAGGCCAAGCCACCCACTTTCCTCAGAGCCATCTCCTTCACCTGCAGGCTCAGCCGGTACCACTGGTTTCCCAGAGAGCGCTCAAAGCAAACCAACACCACCTTAAGAGCTGCATAGAGAACAGGATAAGAAGCCAAACTGGCAGAAAGTAGACAAATCTTAAAAACAGTGCCACCTCTCAGTCATACCTAAATAAGCTGCTTGGCTGGTGGACTCTGCTAATCCCTCTCTTCGTATATCCTTCCCTGCGTCACCAGGTGTGGAGCAATGAGCCGGAGAGGCGTCCAGCATGAAGTTCTTGGTGCGGGAGGTGGAGATGATCCGAGGAGGGAGCAGGATATTAATGACAGTCTGCAGGAGGAGGAAGATTTCTGGTTGCTCGAGATGGGGGCTGTCTGTAACAGGAAAGTACACGTATTAAAATACAAGACGATGGATGCCAGAAAAAAGCTGACCAAACCGATGATGCTTGCCTTTACTTCCCGACCCCACTGTCAGAACAAAAGGAATAAGAAGGTTGAGCAGCATCCCCTCTCGCCTTTCCTGATTGGTGAATGGTGAGATCACGTGGCTGAGAGGAAAATCATCCTTCAAGGCCTGAGAGAGAGGAAAGGCAAAAGAAAGACAAAGTATGTGGGTCAGCTTGTGTACAATTGGATGTTTAGGTTTAGCAGAGACATGCTGCACCTGGATCTGCAGGGCTACCAGCCGAACCACTGCTGTGCTGAATGGAAGTGGAGGAGAGAGGTAGGGGCTGAGGTGGAGAAGGGGCAGCCCATCTGCCACGCTGGAGGGACCGACAACACCCATCACCTGATGACACAGGAATAAATGTAAAAAGAAATGCTCCAGAATGAGTCATTTGGGTGCTTTCTACTGCATCCGTGTGCTTTCATACCAGATTTACGCAAACGTTGATGAGTGAGCGAAGATGTGGCAGAAATGAAATGATCGGCTGACGCTGGAGGGTCAAGCAGATTCCCTCGATCAGGTTACTGGCTGCCTCCCACTCGACCTGTCTCCTGGAAAACGCACAACCAATATCACCCGAAAACAAAGAAAAGCACACGAGTTAAAAAAAAAACAAAAAGATGCCACATTCACATTACATGAGGTAATGTTAACTACGCGAACACACACCAGTGTGCATCCTTCTTTAAAATGACTCATTTTCGTTATTTAATATGTTAAAAAAAAAAGAATCTTATGCTGACTTACCGCTGAATGAGTTACTCCCTACATCAGGAGTGTTCAGCTCCGGTCCTCGAGTGCCACAATCCTGTAGGTTTTCAATGTAATTCTCCTCCAGACAACTGACTCAAATTAAATGGATCCAACAGCCTATGAAGCTCTACACAATGACTCATTAATTTGAGTCACGTTGGAGCAGAAAAACATTGAAAACCTGCATTACAGCAGCTCTCAAGGACCAAATTTTGGACACCCTTACCTTACAAAGTGATCACCTTTATGGATTTAGTATAAAAACACACTGACACCAAAAACTGCAAAGCTCACAAATAGCCAGCACCAGATTCCTGGTGTAAATCCACACCGGAGGCCGGTGTTCCCTCTGAGCCAGCTGTGTCTTGTCTTCTGTAACAGAAGCATTTTTTATTGGGTTTTCTTTTAAAGAAATTTAACTGCCCCCATGATTTATGGCCCTGTTAATGACTTTATTCATTATAAGACATAGAAAAAGAGGCAGCCAGCCATCAAAGCTTTGGAACAGGATACTTAAAAATACCTGTTATATAGAGGCTTAAGCATACTTAAAAATAAATGTACACATCATTATAAGTTTTTTATATGAACAAAAGAGCTTTATAATCTTACACTATGCTCAAAAAGAGTCAAAGCATGCCTAAGTTTTAAGTGATTACCTGGTTAAATGTTTGTAAATCACTTTACTTCAGTTAATTAGGGTCCTTTTCTGTTAGCTTGTGTTATGTTGTGGGTAAATTAAAGCTCATAGGATGATAAAAGCCAAAGCTGCTTTCTTGTTTTACTTGTTAAGATTGTCGTTGCTAAGCAAGAAGCTGAAAAAAACACCTGAGTTGGGCTAATTTTAACTTTAGCTAATGTTTTAGTAAATAATTTGCCTGGAGGAAGAGCGGAGTTGTTCAAGGAATTAAGACAGTTGTGGTTTGTTTACATTAATAGCATCAAGTAATGATGCTGTAAAATCACCAGAATGTGTACTTACATGAGAAGAAACAATAAAGGATCTGTCATAAAGAAGAAGTTATAGGCTTCCAATCTTTTTTTCTATCTGCACGTAGAAGCTCGTCTGAAGCACAGATAGTTTGAGACTTAAGGGAACTGAAGTGACGGTTGTTTCTTCAATTCAAAGTTTAAATTCTTCTTGAATAATTTCTGAGCATATAACACATGAACTTGTTTTTAAACTTAGAAAATACTCAGAGAACCTCTCGCATCTCTCAGCTATTTCGGTGTAACTGACCACAACTTAGTTCGCTGGAGTGTTTGGAGTCTGCAAAATTCACAAGCAATTTTGTTCTATGGCACAAGACTGGACATCCCCAGCTTAGAGAGAACACTGCCAGTGGTCCACTGTTAGTAAACACACCACCACACACCCCAGACAGAAACACAATGAAGCAGCACTTACGGTACAGCACCCACAAAGGCAGTGCAACAGTGCCAAGAAGCCGTCTATCTACTGTACACACCACGGCACTGGCACAGCACGACACCATCACAGAGGGAAAAAAGGATCGTATTCAACAGACCTGGTGCATAGTGCCTGTGGGCGAGCGCACCTGAGCGTAGGCATCTTGTGGATTTTGTTGAACATGCGGTCTAGCCTCTTGAGGATGAGGATGAGGGCGGGCCGGACAGCCTCCGACGACCAATCCGTGATAGGCAACATCTCCATGATGTAGCGCCGCAAGCCGCGGCTCTCCATGGTCAGGGTGTCGTAGGGTGCCAACTTGAGCAGAGCGTGAGCTATTTCCGCCAGCCTTTGGAGAGACAGACATATTCAGAGCAACTACTGAATGAAGGACAATCTGATTCTATTTCGTTTTTCCGTGAGTGAGAACACTGAGGAGTCACAATCTTTCCTTGCTTAGACGATTGCTTTCTTCCACCAAAATGTTTTAAGAATTATCAGTAAATCTCAAGAAAACTCATCACCTCATGTGAGATTTAACATCCAGCAGCTCCAGAGCTGTGACCCGTGGCTCGCCAGCAACATTCTGCAGGATTTTGAGTCTTGGACCGCAGTGTTTGTAAAACTCTGTGCAGATGTTTAACAGGGATTCCCGTGGCCGGCGGAATTCCTCCCTGGCAATGCGTTCGTCCAGCTCCTCCCTTGGCATGCCTTGACCTTCCTCCAGCAGGTGGAGGTTGTCTCTTTAAATGCAAAAACTCCTTTAGCTCGGCCTTTTAGACTAAAAGAACTGAAACAGTGATCTAAATAATCTCTGACCTGGTGTTGACTCCTCCTGACATGGCGTGATTGGCTGTAGTGCCACCCTTATGGCCTTGATCACAGCGGGACATCTGGGGGGCTGTCATGGGCCTGTTGAGGAGGTGTGGATAAAATAATATAAACTGAAGCCAACTTAAAAAGAAAAGACTTATTTTGCACTACCTTGTGAGGGCCTCAGAGCTGTAGAGGAGAGCCTGCAGAGATGTGGCGAGGGCAGCAATGGCGGCGATCTCATCTCTGGCAGCTGAAGCAGACTCCATTGTAACGGTGTTACTCTTGAGCTTCTGTAAGTGGCAGGGAACCAAGGCTTCCAACACCATCAGCATTTGGAGACTGAAGAGACGCATGCAGAGAATTAATCAAGTCAACAATGCCTAGCCCAGCCAACTTTATTTATAAAGCACTTTTAAAACATTAGGTACTGACCAAAGTACTGAACAGTAAGAATAAATAAAACATTCAAAAGACATAAAATAAATTTATTAACATAATAAAACACTTTAAAATAAGACTAAGACAGACAGACAGACAGACAGACAGACAGACAGATAGATAGATAGATAAAATTTCATGCTGAATCAAAGGCCAAAGGTTTAAGCAAATGGACAGTGAGGAGGCCTGTCTAATATACAGTGGCAGCGAGTTCCACAAACAAGAAGCTTCTAGTGCAAAGGATCCATCCCCATTGAGCTTATGTTGCATCCTTGGTATACTCAAGAGCAGCTGGTCAGCTGACCTGAGTGACCGGAGTGGACATGCAACAGCTCAGAGAGGTAGGACAGGGCAAGACTATTTAATGTATTCCTTTAAAACAAAATTCAAAATGAACCATAAAAAGAACAGACAGCCAGTGCAGTGAAGCTAACAAAGGTTATTGAAAAGTTACAAACAGAAGGAGAGCGGAAGAAGACTTGGTGTTTTACTTTACCTCCTAAAGGATTCAGGGGCATAGGCAACCACAGTGACACCTAACTTTATGGCCTCACTGATAGAAAAGGCCAAGTCTTCATTGCCATAACAAAAATCTGTTAGGAGAAAAATGATGGCTGTCAGTTTAGTTCTGTTCATACAATCTGCTGCAGCATATTTCATGAAAAGATGAAAGTTCCGTTATTACGTTGTGATTTAAGGGCATATTTGACTGAACACAAGGCGACAGCGGACCATGGTTAACACTGATTAAATCTGGCAACAGTCTGAGTTTCTGGCCATCTTAAGCGAATGTCAAGACAACTTGATGCCTCTGCACTTTCTGATTTGACCTTTCCTACAGCCGTTTTGACAGCAATCAATAAGTGTTTACCCAGAGAGCGAAGGGGTTTCTCAGCCTTGACCAGCTCCAGAGCATCCAGAGCATCCTGCGTTTCACCCTCCAGAGAGACCAGCAGGTCAAAAAGACACTGAGCTGACACTCCTTTAGACAAACCAGTGCTGGTGCTGGTCTGGGTTTGGCAGTAGAAACAGATAGATCCAGTTAATCTTTTATTGATGGGAGATTTGTTTAAACATGTGTGTTTGCATTGAAATCTTACAGTGAACTCTAGCAGTGGCGCCACACTGGCAAACAGCTGCAGGATGAAGGGTTTTCGGTGGAGGATGTAGAACTGTCGGCAGCAGAACTCGATGCCCTGTCTCAGTAAAGGGTTGCTCTCATAGTCGGCATAGACCTGTCACAGAGAGGGTGACATCAGTGGAATTGAACAGTGGTATTTAAAGAAATAAAATAAAAGAAATAAAAAGAAAGCTTGTTTGATCAGTTTGTAGAGTCAACACATTATCTGTACCTGGAGCATGGTGGGCAGAATCCACTGGTAACCACTCAAGGAGAAAAGGTGGTTAAAGTGAACAGCAGTGTTGATGGCGGTGGCAGTGTACTGCTTGAGTAGGGCGCTGTCCTCTGGGTGTAGCAGCAGAGCTCCGTTAAAGACGTTGAGGAATAGCATCATCTCGTCACCCCATGGGTACTCACTGGGCATGCCCAGAAACATTTCCTCCAGCAGCTTGATCCACAGCACCTTGTGGAGGGTGTCCAAACCAAACAGCTCCTTGCCTGCAAAGAAGAGGGGGGTATTTGTGTGTGGCAACGCAAAATTTTTAACTGCAATGATGTTTTCGTGAACCATCTGATGGACACGGTTGGACTCACCTTGCGGCTCGTTAAACAGGGAGAACTCTGCGTCAATGGCGGTTCGTGGGAAGGAGGGCAGACGGAGCAGGTCTTCCTGTAGCAGGGAGACGTGGGACTGCTTGTGCACAGCTGGCATGCGTTGCGTGAGGGAGATGAGGAAGAGGACCCGACCAACCTCCTCTAGCTTGCGGGAGAACACCTTTGGAAGCAAAGATGGGAGGCTTAAGCAGCTTCTCTGATGGGATCATCTAAGGAGAGTAATTTGGTGTCACTTTTTAAGCGCTACCTGTTTCTGGATGAGCTCTTGTCCTTTCTCAGGCAGCATGTGGACCAGGTTGAGCTGCGGGGAGACTGACCTCCTGAAGGGGTAGATATCTCTTACATAAGTCTAAAGGAAAAGTGCATTTGAAACATGTTAAAAATATAAGTCCAGTGTCTTTCATCCATTAGATTTCTATATGCTTTATCGTCCATCATGATTCAGATATGAGTACATAACCTCTCTAGAACTAAACCTAGAAATAAGACACGTAGTTCTTTTTGGCTGTAATGGACGTACAATATTGGATAAAAAAATAAAACAAAAATCCTTCAAACCACCAGTTCTACCTTAGAATAATGGATGAGGTTCCATCTTTTGTCCATTAGGAAGTAATGTGCCGACCTGGCCTCAGGAATGTTGAAGAATTCAAGGCATTCCTGGTTGGAGAAAGAGCAAATATGAATCTCTGTTTATTTTAAACGCAAGTTTACTTACAGTCTTATTCTTTTGTTAACTTAAACATCACAAATGTAAAGCAAGAGTTATAACCTGGTTAGACTTCCAAGTAAAATGAAATACATTTAGTTAGCTGGGTCAGAAGAAATAAGTTTTCACCTCTTTGGCAAAGCTGGACACCTCACCAGGAGTCCATGCTGAAGCTGTCAAATCTACAACCTGTGATTTGCTGCTAAGCTTATCTCTCAGAATCAGTAGATTAAATAATGCAAAACAGCTAAAAATTCAGCAGAAAATGTAAACACCCATCCTCATTCAAGGCAAGAATCTTATCACACTTTGAATTCTTCAATGCTCTGTGCAGACATGAGTCATATAGCATTTAAAGTTAGCTAATTAACCCTTCACAAGCCAAAGCTGTGAGGAAATATTTGTGTCCAAAGCTAAATAAACCAGCATTCGATTTGTTTCCATAGATGTTTTTGTGTATTTTTAAATAAGGTATTTCTATTATAATATCTTAGTGTGGCAGTGCACAGTACAGCTGGACGCATCAGTGGCTCAGGCAGTGGAGCAGGTGATCCAGTAACTGGAAGGTTAGCGGTTTGACTCTTTGCAAACCACTTTTGTGCAAAAAAAGTGGTGGACCCATCTTGTTTACAGCATTTGTATCGGTGGTGTGAATGCAACCAGAGAAAAACTAAACTGTCTTTTAGGAAAATCCTCATAACCTTCATAGAACTGGTTGAAATGTTTAGTCAAAATGAGTCTTTTACCTTCAGCAGAGCTTCAAACTGAGTATCTTCATGAACTGGTAGCTGTGTGGGGATGTCACACTCGTTCTGACCATGTACCACCAGTGTTTTTGTTCCTGCATCAACACAACAAGAAAATATTTGAAGATATTTCAGACAGCTTGAAGTGGAGTCAGGTTTTTTTAATACTTTGTTTGGGCATCAGGAGGTTCACCTGGCATGGAAGCAGTGACCAGCAGTTTGACCTCACACTGCTCCTTCTTCATGGTCTGCTTCAGGTCCTTGAAGAAGAGTCCCTCTACATAGCCAACCACCTCCCACAGGAAGGTGAGCGTGGCTGAGATGGCGTCCATACCCCACTCACATGGAGTGCGCACAAAGTACATGATCAGCCCCACCTAGAAGAGATAAAATCATGGAGGAAAGTCATGCTTTAGTGAAAGTACTCTGAGAAGATTAAAGATTCAGATGAAGGTAATGAGATTTATCTGTTGTCTCACCAGGTAGTTAAAGAGGATATGAGACGTCTGGGCCGGCAGATCTCCGATGTTGAGCAGCAGCTTCCTCAGCATGTAGATAAGTTCATCCTGGCAAAACACGAGTCATCTCATTTGTTACATTTCTGAGACTGAAGCGGGGGGAACTTTAATTTCACGGAGATTCATTTGGATAAAATTTCTCCCATTTGAAAGTGTGTGTGTGTGTGTGTGTGCGCTCTTTATATGTTTGCACACCTGTCTGTTGCTCACTGTCAGTTTTTCTAGGAAGTGGCGGAGAACAAGGGCTGGATCTTCAATTAAGCAGTTCCAGAGGATTTGCTGGGCGACAGCACTTACTGCAAAAACATTGAAGGAAATATTTTCCCCATACACACATTTTTGTGGAGTGTGGAACAGTACTGGTCTGATTAAATATTAAAATGTAACACAAACTGATTTTACCAGCTACGCCATCCTCTCGAACATCCCCGTCTTCCATGAGGTGCACTATAGGTAGGACAGCAGCACAGATGCATGCTGGGAAGACTGCTTGAGGCGGCTGTAGCATGTGGAGAGTAGGAGTGTGTTCTGTTGTGTTCTCGTCATCTTTAAAGAAAAAAAAATAAGTTCAAGAAAGATGCATATTGTACAGTTTACTATGATGACACTATGGAGAGTTTTGTCTGATTCATCACACATGATTTGTATTAATGAGTTATTACTTTCTAGTAGAAGGTATAGAGTTAAGAAAAGCAGACTTAAACATTTTAAAAATCTATTTGTCCCAATTTTTATCACAACTTTAAATAATTTAATCTTTTATGGCCACATGGGTTGTGTAATATCTCTGGTGGGTAAGAATTTCCCTATGTGGACAATTAAGGATATTTTATTATACTGTAATAAAAAGTAAAAACAAGCAAACATTGTACAGTTGTCCTACCTTCTGCACTGGCCAATGAGCGAACAGACCACACAGATCCGCGGCGGAAAGAGTAGTTCCTGTGGGAGTTACTGGAGGCGCAGGATGGGCTGACAGACAGACGGCGTGACGCCAGGTTCACCACTTCTTCTGCTGGCAGGATCAATGTCAGAAACAACATGCCATCAGGGTATTGAACCATCAGCAGATCGCCTACTCTGTATTTTTGTGCTTGTGTGCCTGGTAGCGCCACCTTCTTCCTCCTGCTCAGGCGGTGGGCTGCACGTGGGCTCATAGCAGGCCTCCTGAGCTACGGGGATGGCTGTAATGATGCTGGCCTCACGGCCCAGGCGCCGCTTCTCCTCCTCCTGCTGCAGGTTCTTCAGGATGTGCTCGGCTCGCTGGTGGGAACGCGACACCGCCCGAGCGGAGAAAGATTTCTGGAAGGAGGAGGAGGAGTGTGTGTTGTGGAGGTGGGGTGAGATCAAAAAGCAGAGGCAGAACAGCAGGTGTAGACATGGCGAGGATTCAGAATGAGTTTTAATCCCTCAGTGATGTGTGTGAGGAGTTATTCTAGGCTAGGTCTGTGGAGCATTTTGAAATGCAAAATGACTGGACAACACGTTAATACAGTAACTCTCCTCCAGCGCTTTGGTCTCATGCTCCAAAACCATCCTGAGCAGCATGAAGAACATTGTTCAAGTATTGAAAAGGATCAATCATGACAAATTGTGACACATATACTCATACTCATATACTCAGACTGGAATTTGGAGAATTTACTGTATCTTGTGTACAGTAAATGCCTCACAGCATTCGCACAATGCCCATACACATAAATAGGCTCAACCCATGATATGGAAAACATTCACAGCAAAGTCATTCTCATCTAATGACCATGCATCAACAGCACAACACACAACAGCTCTGTATGCCCGATGCATGCTGTTATTTATCTCCTTGCAACCAAAGCAAGTGCTGAAAGACTTTAAAATGTGGTGATTATCTCTGATCAAGATGCACCTTAACCCACATGACCCATGAAACTACCAGAAAACACTCTAGAAAAGATATTTTCCCCTCCTTTCGCTTGGGATCTAAGGTAACAAGATGCATCAGCACAAACATCCGGACAGAAATACCAACTTACTATGGCATGGACTGACTGAATTAATGTGGCGTACTAAAAACAAAGACAGTTGATAGATAAATTGTAGAACATGTGCTCGCAGGTTGTCATCAGAAGGTAGAAAACATATCTTAATAGTTATGCTTTGAACAAAAAAATGGAGAAAAAATAAAGGAAGAAACCCCATAAATCTGTTTTTTTTTTTTCAACTTTTAATGACCAAACCTTTAAAAAGTAAATAAAAAATGGGAAAAAAATGCATCAAATCAAAGATTAAATATCTTTATTAATTTTTTTTAAAAATCTGGTTATTCTGAAAACTCTTAAAAAAGATGTTTTTGGATGTGTCTACAAAAGTAATTTTACAATATTCATGTTAAGGCAACCTGTTTAAGCAGAAGCTCAGACTTACAGACTGATCTTCACTGATTGGATCCTGAACGCTGCCTGTGTTCTGGGGCACCCAGGGAGGGTCGAATATTGGGACACAAGGCATGCCCAGTATTGGAGATGGCAGAGTGAAGTTGATGCTGGGTGGAGGGATCTGGAGGAAAAAGATAAATAAAGCACAAATCAGTTCAAATAGCTTGAATTATGTGGGGAAAATATGTTCTATAATTAAATACTGAGGCCAACTATGAGCAAATATAAAGAGAAAATCTTCTTAAAAAGCTAGAAAGATAGAAACATGGCAGCGGCATACATCTGTACCTTAAAGATCTGCTGGGCTCCTTCCTCCATGCGAGGCCAAACCTGGTAGCGGAAACGCCACAGGGTGTAAAACTTCAGGATGGAGTTGATACGCTGGCAGGCCTCCTGGTGCTGGAACTCCGCCATCATCATCTCGGTCACCGCGTCAGGGACCTTTACCGCACATAGAAGGAACATGGCAGCTGGAGGGGTTCAGAGAGGTCAGTGTAGAGGAGAAATGAAGAGAGAGTGATAACAAGTGAAAGGAAGACATGAAAAAAGAAAGATGAAAACACGTAGGGGAAGAAAAAGGTAAAACGTGGTTGAAGGCAAAAGAATAAATCAGAGGAAAGAAAAAAGAATAGAAAAAGAAAGGTCAGTTACATTGGAGGGCAATTATTTTTTTTTTAAATAAACTAAAGGGTAAAATCTACAGAGATGAGCCACAGACCACTGATGCACCACTTCATGGCCTACTCACCAGCTGCAGCTGCCATATGTTCATCCACACTAAGCAGAAGCTCCCAGGCTGCAGGTTGGATGTCTCCATACATGTCATCAGTGAGGATGGGAGCAGCCTTGATCAGCAGAGAAAGAGGAGCTGGGGACAAGCTCATTACCTAATAGAGACACACAAAAAAACACAAAAATAAATAAAGAAGCTTTGGTTTTATCCCTGAAACTGTAATGCTGATGGGCCACAGTGTAAAACCAAGGATAGAAATGAAATTATATATATTAATCCATGCACATACACACATATCTAGAAATTACACACACACACACACAAAATATAAGCAAAATCGTTAAATACGTGTGCATGAATTGCCTGGTACGCAAACAAAACTGCATTTACATCAAGTGCTCAAGAGGTTTTGAGACTCTTCACAGCCTCACAGCTTCGTGCTTAGATGGTGCATTTAAGTGCAGGTGGAAAGCTGGGTCATCTGGCCTGCTTGCGACATTTAGTCCCTGGGATTGATTGCTGCAACTGCCCCAATGCACCCAGACTTAGAAATTGTATTTAAGGTTTAATGAACTTTATATTTTCCTCTTTTATAAATGGAACAGAAGAAACAATAAAAGGATTTGTCATATTTAAGATAACTCTGATCCTTAAAAGCCAACTCGCCTGGTTACGGATATACTTTAGCATTCCTGTGTCCTTCTTCCCTTCTGTGTTGGAGTCAGTGGGTCTTCTCTTCATGGACGGAGTCCTCAGGCAGGACTTGTCTGAACACTGAAGGCAAAGAGACTGTTTAGTAAAAATTTACACATCCTCTCGATTCAAAAGCAGGGCTGATAGCTTGTCAAAAAGCACCTCTTTGTTTCTCTTTGCACGTGCTCCGATGTTACCAGAGGCGCTGTCCTCTCTCAGGCTGTCTACTGTCTCACCGTAGACAAGCTTGACAGCACGGACCAGTCGGGCGCAGGAGCGGCCGTGATGCTGGTAGCAGCGTGGATGGCAGAAGTCTATGTGTGTACAGATGAAGCTCTGCTGGTTGCACAACAGGATCATAATCTGTGCAAAGAGAGGAGGGAAGTAAGTTTGTAGGAAGAAGTATGGACTGGCTTTACCATCAACATTAAAGGATGGACATACATGCAGCCAGGACATGTTACGGTGGTAGTTATCCTCAGCTCCTCCTGTGCTCTGGCCCTCAGGTTCGATGCTTGGTTCGCTGGTACTGAAGGGGCTACCTGCATTGGTAAACGTGTTTAATATGAGTCTAAATGCACATATAGAACCCAAAGGCACTTTTTTTTGTTTAACTTAAAGGATTTTGTTACTATAAAGATGTTTCATCCACATCTTACCAATGTCAGTGACAGTGTCCCTGCTTTGTGTTTGTGACAGCAGCCCTTCTTCATTCTCAGACTCAGAGTCCTGCCGAGACAACTTGGTGCTCTTCAGGCTCCCCGCCCGGCGGATTGAGGACAGGGAGCCACCCTTCTTTACACGGAAGCTGCGGGCCCCTTTGATCTGAAGCAGCCGGGAGCCTCCTATACGGATCTTCCTCACAGGTGCTGGAGAGTAGGGAAGGTGGGGGGAGGTTTTTTATAATCAACACTGAGCAATGACCAGTGATGCCACAGATTACTTGAAAAAGTAATCTGACCACTGATTACTGATTACTTCTTTAAAAAGTAATCTAGTTACTTTACTGATTACTAAGGTTTAGAAGTAACTAAGTTAGATTACTAGTTACTTTATTAGTTAAAACCCCCCAAACAAAAAAATGACAATCGATTTTTTTTCGCATATACTTTACTGAAAGTGCATTAGTTACGAATGGTGACTTTACAATGTTTTGCAACTTGTAACTTTTAATTGTTTTTCACCTTCTATGAACATAGTCAGTCTCTTATTAACTTTGTAAATCATTCAGTGCTTCTTCCCTACCATCATAAGTAAATACATGAGTTCATGTCACGTTCTCCGATAACCGGACTTTAACGTCCACCTCAGTTCCAGAGGCAGCTTGCAAGTTTTGAAAATTACGGGGGAAAAAAAAACGAAAAAAAAAAAAAAAAAGCATAAGACAAATCTGCATTATGTTTTACGTTTACACATGAGAAAATAATGAAATAGTAACGGACTTATTAAAAAAAAAATCAATTCGGTTTGGAATAGGTTCTGATGAGGGAAGTGGAGAGGCGGACCTCCCATCATGCACCAGGGTAATAAGTTTCTATATCATATTTTTTTCTAAAGTCATGTGCAGTGAATGATTTGTGTTTGTCGATTTAAAAAAGGTCAAGTTTCAGCGAAGAAAGGTAACTGCATGCTTACGAGTACATAAAATTTCTGTACCACCGTTAATGAGAAGGTGTGTTGAGTTAGATAAATACACTTTCGTCCACGGCGCTTGATTTCAAATCATATGTGAAAGGAGTGGGGAGTGCCGAAGTAACGCAGGACGAATATGAAGAGTAACGGTAATTTGATTACATTGTAGGACATCCTAACGCGTTAGATTATATTTTGTTAAAATATGTAGTCAGATTACTGTAACGCGTTACTTTGTAACGCGTTACTGGCATCTCTGGCAATGACAAATCCAGGCACATCCAGACAGCATGACAGCAGGTCTCACCCTGAGCTTCCTGAATCTTCTTATCATCACAGGTGGTGTCAGACTTCAGAGTGTGGCTGCTGCTGTTGAGTGAGTCGTGGCCATCTTCGTCATCGAGGATGCCTGCAAAGCTGATCTTCCTCTCGTAGCGATGGCGGCCCAGCTCCGGGTCCAGACGCAGACGGCAGCTGTCCAGGTCCTACACAATGACATTCATTAATTTATCCGCTCGCATTCGGTTTTCATTTAGCTTGTTATGGCTTAAATAGATTTCACAACTAACCACCAGCGGCTCAGTGCGAGGTCGAGGTAGGCAGGGAAAGGTCTCTCGGAGGAAAGTGGTGATTTCCAACAACAGCTGGCAGGCAGCCATTTTCAGAGCAAAGGGGCAGCCACATTTGGTAGGATTGACCGTATCTTTGGGGTCAGAATAGAGTATAAAAAAAACATGGTTAGAACATTAATACCCTAATTATTCTATAAACCTTGAAGTCATGTTGCAATTAAGCTACACAAAAACTTAAATTTTGTCACAATTTAACCCATTTTTCCCTACTTCTTTATTTTTAATCACTCACTTGACATTTTTAAGAGCGCTTAAATGGATTAATTCGGGAAGTAAATAAATAAACTCAGATAGTTTACGTGGTCGTGGAGTTACTTGCCACACTCTAGTTTAGATTCCAACAACAATTGATCTTAATATTAATTTATATTTTTCTAAGCTTATAAAATCAGACTCACTGTCATCTAAATAATCCTCTTCCTCATCTTCTTTCCTCATTCTCCTCTTCGTCTCTTCATCATAAATGAACCCCAGGATGTTGGCGGGACTCTCACTATCCGAATGGCAGAGTTCACTGAGCCTTGTTCCTATTGCCTGAGTAAAAATCATTCTAATTAATAAAGCAAGGTTAAAACTGGTCCCGATAAACCTTCTGTGAATTGTTTAACTCACGTCTCCCCACTGGCAGAAATGCTTGGCTGCGTTCCACTGCAGCTTCTGGTTTCTTTTGTTGCCCACTACAGGTGATCGGCCCCTGGACAGGCCTTTCTTGGTGATATTTACATGGTGACCCTTCATCCATTCTGGCCAGTTGCCACGATTACAGCGGTGGACAAATCTGGCACATTCAAGGAAGAGGGAGGCCCGGGCCACAACTGGAGCTTCCTAACCGAGCAGTAAATAAATAAAGGTTGTAAAGTCAGGGGTTATACGAAGTGACAGAACCGCCCAAGATATCTTGTTTGCATGAGTTGTGAAACGTACTAAGTCTAAAGCAGCAGCAAGGATGGAGGCGTCGGGTATGGTCCCTGGCTCGCAGCAGTTGAGGAGAAACTGGAAGCGTTTCATTCCCTGTCGGATGGCACCCAAATTCACAACGTTTTTATTCTTCATGGCCTCTTGACTGGCTGCAAGACGCTCCTGAAAACCATGAGGTCCTAAAGGATGAGATGAAGGCGAGGGAAGGAGCCGAAAGGGATAAACCAGGACAGGTGAAGGGATTATTTTAGTATTCGATGCATTATAGTAAAACTGCAATAAAGATTCTACTTAGATATTGCATGAGGCAACATCACCATCCAATACATGTAACAAACAGCACTGAAGAGCCACCAACAAATGATGCTGAGTGAAAGATGACACACAGCCACCGGCAGAGCTTACACTTGAATTTTCAATTTTATTTTCAGCCCTCACAAGGAGGCAGATGTGATGACATGGAGACAAGTGAGGAAAAAAGAAAGAGGCACAGACTTGATGAGACATTGAGGTATTATGGATAATGTGTTGTTTTTTTTTTTTGTTTTTTTTTTTTATTAGATCCAATAAATCACATTGAAATGACAAGTGTAACCATAGCCGCAAAGAAAGCTGCATCTGAACCACTCTGTTTGTACTCCACTAAAACTCAGGCACTGGAAAATACCACCAGACGTCACCACAGAAGAGACGGAGGGAGCACGGACAACTTCATGCTTGAGGTAGCACAGAAATGCGCCCGGCAGCAGAAAGATGGTCTCGTAGATATGAATTATTGTCAGACAACACCTTTCCTCCATTTTCACTGCTAAGTGAAAGAGAGAGGAGCTGGTTCAACGATGGAAAGACCAAGACGTGCATAGTTGGATAGGGAAATGCAGAGTTGGCAACATAACACACAGTTACAAAAAAAAAAAAAGAAAAAAAGGATAATAATTTTAGGCATCAACAAGAAGTTGCTTTTGGAGAGTCCATTCAGACAACAAAAGGAGTTTAGAATGCAACTGAATGTCTTCGTTTCGTTACAGCTAGAGATTTATGCAAAGTTTTAGCACAGAAAGTTTAATAAAACAGCACACTGATGGCACTAGTCATGTGAATACGAGATGCTTAACATTCTCCACTTACATGTAAAGCATTTGCTTTGAAACGATAAAAGCCACATAGCTCTTAATTATGTGTAAAAAAGCCTTGTAGGCAAGACAGCCTTGGCACTACAACTAGAACATTATGTATGTATTGTCACCAAAATGCATCAGAATCGGGGCTTAGAATTGGATTTGCTATTTAAGGTTGAGGGGGTAAGCACAATAAAGTCATTTGCAGACTACTTGATACAATAACAATTTGGCTACAGTAGAAACATTGAAAATTAGGATAAGATATTTTCAACTAATGTTAATATTTTCAACAAGTGGGAGTGAGCGCATCTTGCAATGTGTTTTTATTTTGTTCTATACAATGTTCTGCATCAACACTACCATGTTCTTGATCACAATGCAGCTTTTATACAACATCATCTTGCAAACTGCCTACTTGAGTGATAATATTTGTCTGTCTTAGCTGTTTACTTTTCTTTGAAGTGGATGTAAACATCAAAACCACCAGATGTGACGATTGCGCAAAAATATCCCTGGCTGTTTGCTTCCAGAAAATTAATTATTATTATTTTAATTATTAATTATTTTTATAGTAAATGACCACGTAAGTTGTAATAACAAGTCAAGTACTTCCTAAAATCAAGACCTTTTAAATTTACCAATTTATGTGCTACCCTTTTTTCCAGTCTGTCTCTGCCCCTTCATGGCCCCGCATCAAAAATTTTCTAGATCCACCCCTGGTGTAGGCAGATAAAGACAAAAGTTGGTTCATTTTTAATGTTAAGGATACAGAACCTTATGTTAACTTTAATGTTAACCTGTGAGGTATTGGCGTTTTACAGATCAGCCATTTATTTAGTTCCAGAACATGCACATAAAAACCTGCCATGCACGTGAGCACAGAGTGCCTACACATTATTGGATCGGGTAAAATAGTACCTGCAAGTGTGTTCTTGATATGTGGTATTTCACAGCAGAAAAATAACCATAAAGGGGTTTTGCTGTCTTAATTTAATTGTTAAAAATTCTGTTTTTATTCAGACCTGAATATCATGAAAAAGGTTTATTGCCCGTGATGCAGCACCAACTTATGTTCACTAGTTTATGAGCCAGGGCTCAGCCCCGGGCCAATCTAACCTTTGCTACCACATATCTTAAATCATTCATGCTTGGATGGGTAGACAATAAATAACTGTATGTATGCATAAACTACCAAGAAACATTTTATGAAACTTGGAGAAGTGGAGTATCGGCAAAGGAAGAACTGAATACATTTTGGTATAAATATGGTTTGCTCTCTTTAAGATGATGACAGTAAGTGCTGTTGTAACCTGCCTCAATCCAGCCAGCCAATGTTCATTGTTAATAATGCAAGTTGCTAAACCTTGCTGCCTGCTATTAGCATGTCTATATGTCTAATCATAGCATACCCCAAACTTATTTTTAATTTGAGATAAAATAAAAATTTGATCAAAGAATTCATTGTGATGTGCTGGAAGACTCAGTAGCAGAAGCAGAGATTGTGATTCAATTAGACATTTTCTATTGGCCTGTTTTAGATGCTGTTTCATGAAGTTTCAGCAGAAACCAATGTGTGTTTTTAACTGATAAAGGATGTTTTTATTTTGTTCATCATTTTACATTTTAATCAGCTATACTCTGTCTCTAAAGTGCCATTACTGTGTTGTTTTTTTATGAGCTTTCTGGGGTCTTTTTGCAGCATGACATTCAGAAAAATAAGAAATGGGCAGGTATTTGTCAGAGCTGACATGGATGATGGTGGACGAAGGATCTGGCAAAAGACAACAGACCATCACGAGGCGAGACAACACACGGACAGACAGGTGGGAAGAAAGAACGAGAGAGAGAAAGAGAGAAAAAGACAAAGGACGATGGAGCGTGGGTGGGCGAGGGGCACCCCAGGGTAGGGGAGGTCTACCATCTTTCTCTTCTGTGTGGTGAAGCTTGGATGGATTCCTTCTGCCAGACCTCCATTTACCGAGCCGCTTGAAGAAATTCTCCTCCTCGTCCCTGCCGTACTCCGGCCCTGCAGCGCCCCCTTCAGACAGCTTCACAGCGCTGGTGAACTTCACCTGATACAAAACAGAAATATATCAGTTGATTTTACTTCCTGATTATTTTTTAAACAACTGGATTTCTTGTGCATTTCAAAGGTTTTTACTTCCTCTTTCTTCAGTTTGAACAGGTGTTTAGATTTATTTTTGTTTTAGATTTCCTGTCCAGCAGTTCGAACCTGGGGCAGTGGCCTTTCAGTGTGGAGTTTGCATGTTTAATTTTTTTCCATTTTTTCCTCTTGCTATTACAGGACATTTGAAATTTCTAATGAAGACATTATTTTTGCCTGTTTACCTGTAGAACAAGTTTTCATTTCAAATAACTGTGGAAAAGAAAACTGCATATAGAGCCATAAGAAATACAGATTTGAACAGACTTTTTAATTTATTTATTTAATAAATAAGGTTGTTTTATATGCAATAACTAATAGTCTCTGTTAGTTCCAGGTTTAATGTGTGCAATAAGGTAATTTTTAAAAGGTTTTTAAAAAACATTGAACCAATCCAGCCCTCAACTTGTTCCATTTTTTTCATTTTGGCCCACTGCGTATTTAAGTTTGACACCCCTGATATACAGACTTACTACCCAAACAGCAAAGTCTATGGAACCAAAACATGTCCCAAATTTGCTTTGTTTTTAGTTTTGACTGATCAATCAAACTCACATATCAACTCAACATGGCCCATATTCTGCACCATCTTTCAACCAACTGGTCACACCTTCAGAGCACTTGCTATTAGCAACGCAAAGGGCCACGTTTGGCCCATACAACACATGCCATAGCCCAAGTTAGGGCCATGGCATGTGTATTGTAAGTACTCTTATTGAACCATATCAGTGACAAGTGAACAAAATTAGCTCTAAATAAGTCCGTTATGGTAACAATGGAATTTAATAACCACTAAAAATAATATAATAATACACAAATGAGCTTAAAAACTAAAGTAATGCTTAAAACCATCAGACTGTTAAAGACATTAAATAAATATTCATGATTTTTATGCTACAGCGAGTAGTGTCTTGAGAGGTGTTCTGATGCCATGTGGAGGCCAGAGTGCTTTATAACTAATAGTATCATTTAAAAAATCAATTCAGAAACTAGCAGCCATTACGTGTGTTCTACTATTAATTTTATTTGGCACTTGCAGTAAAATTTAAAATTCATTGTAACCACTTAATTGTTTTCTATGGTAAAGAGAGCAAGACATTAAATTGTCTTGTACATATTCTAAAAGTATTTTTCTGACTTTGTGGCTCTGGGACAGAAATAGTCTCAGTTTGGAGTCCTTTACTGAGGATCATCGGCCCCCACTGATCAGTATTTTTCCAGTTGAATCTAACACTGACCTTTGAGCTCTGACGTATGAAGGAGAGTCGATCCACCGAGCTGATGTCCAGCAGGTCCTCAACGCCATCAGTTAGTCCAGACAAAGAGGAGCGCTTCAGCCAGTTTCCTGGAGATACATGAAAACAAAACCATGATCATCTAATACTAAAGAACACACAAAGCTATGCATGTATCAGACACACTGGGTTGTGAACATGCAGGGTTAAATAAATAGAGGAAGTATAAGAAGCAGTCATTGTTATTGTACAGGCACACACATTCAAAACTGTAAAAGTTAAAGATTCACAGATTTAAGCTAATTCAGTAATAGTTCAGAAGAGACAAAAATCCCTGGCTGAGTGGTAAAATTTCATCTTGTGCTTGCAGAAGCAAGTACCAGATGGATAAAAGCAAAATGTTCAACTCTGCACAGTCAGAAAAACACAACATATAAATGCAATGATGTTGAAACAAAGTGGTTTAAAATGTTCAGACTGTCAAGGAAAACTCCAGAACAGTTAACATTAACTATTCCTTTTAATGATTCTTTTAGGTGGATAATTTTACCGAAAGCTTAAATGTACTTATTTTTAAATGCATCAGTTCTGCTCTTTGTCCTATTATATGCTCACTTAATCCATAAAATAACTATTCATATGAAATGTTTCCATGAACTGTCCTGAGCACTTTATTGGAATGGGTAAAAACATTAAAATGTGTTTATATGCACACTGTCTATGTCTACGGACCACTGTGTATATAATAAACCTGACCATACATCTGGCTGTGCTGATTCCTCCGTGTCGTTATGACGTTTCATTACACCTTGTCGTTATGACGTCATTACTTCTTGTCGTTACTTCTTGATGTTGTGATGTGTCGTTATTCCTTGTCGTTATGACGTGTCTTTACTTCTTGTCATTACTCCTTGACATTATGACGTATTGTTACTCCTTGTCATTATAACATGTCTTTACTTCTTGTTGTTAATTCTTGACGTTATGATGTGTCGTTATTCCTTGTCGTTATGACGTCATTACCTCTTGTCATTACTCCTTGTCGTTATGACGTGTCGTTACTCTTTGATGTTATGACATGTCTTTACTTGTTGTCATTACTCCTTTATGTTATGACGTGTCATTACTTCTTGTCACTACTCCTTGTCGTTATGACATGTCATTACCTCTTGTCATTACTCCTTGTTGTTATGATATGTCATTACCTCGTCATTACTCCTTTATGTTATGACGTGTCTTTACTTTGTGTCATTACTCCTTTATGTTATGACGTGTCATTACTTGTTCTTATTACTCCTTGTGGTTATGACATGTCATAACCTCTTGCCATTACTCCTTGTTGTTATGACGTGTCTTTACTTGTGGTCATTACTCCTTTATGTTATGACGGGTCATTACTTCTTGTCATTACTCTCTGTCGTTATGACATGTCGTTACCTCTTGTCATTACGCCTTGTCGTTATGACATGTGATTACCTCTTGTCATTACTCCTTGTCATTACTCCTTGTCGTTATGACGTGTCATTACTTCTTGTCACTACTCCTTGTCGTTATGACATGTCATTACCTCTTGTCATTACTCCTTGTTGTTATGATATGTCATTACCTCGTCATTACTCCTTTATGTTATGACGTGTCTTTACTTTGTGTCATTACTCCTTTATGTTATGACGTGTCATTACTTGTTGTTATTACTCCTTGTGGTTATGACATGTCATAACCTCTTGCCATTACTCCTTGTTGTTATGACGTGTCTTTACTTGTGGTCATCACTCCTTTATGTTATGACGGGTCATTACTTCTTGTCATTACTCTCTGTCGTTATGACATGTCGTTACCTCTTGTCATTACGCCTTGTCGTTATGACATGTGATTACCTCTTGTCATTACTCCTTGTCGTTATGACGTGTCGTTATTCCTTGTCATTACGCCTTTTCGTTATGACGTGTCGTTACCTCTTGTCATTACTCCTTGTCATTATGACATGTCTTTACTGTTTGATGTTATGACGTGTTGTTACTTCTTGTCGTTACTCTCTGTTGTTACTCTGTCGTTTTGACATGTCATTACTCCTTGTCATTATGACGTGATGTTACTCCTTGGCATTACTCTTTGTCATTACTCCTTGACGTTATGATGTGTCATTACTCCTTGTCGTTATGACATATCATTACTTCTTGTTACTCCTTGTCATTATGACTTGTTGTTACTCCATTTCACCACATTGTCTGGCTTTGATTTCATGAAGTCCTTTTGAAAGTCCCCTCTGACAGGTTTGTGACTGGCAGATGACATGTTACCATAGTAACGGACATCCACGTGACCACTCAAGGAATTTAATGTAATCAAGTTATGGGCCATTTTGGTGGGTATATTGTAACTGATGGTGCTGGGACAATTTTACCTACAAGCTGTTAAATCCTGGCTATTTTAGGGCCATTTTACTGTTTTGGCTGTTCATGGCAGAAAGGAAGTGATGTGTCTCGTTTGCCGAACAGCTGTTTGCTCATAACCCCTACATGACTGTTTTTACTGCTCCTGGCACTCGTATTTGAATGAACCATTTAAAAGGACTTTAAATGATCACCACGGAAATCAACAGTCAGACAACGTGATGAAACCACAAGGAGTAACAACACAGCCAAATGTGTAGTCAGGTTTACAAACTACATACACAATGGTCCGTAGACATAGACATTGTGCATATAAACATGTTTTAATGTTTTTGGCACAAATGGAACCTCATAATTAACTAAACTTGAAATTTTTCAGACTAGTACGAGCTGTCTTGCCTGCACCATTTTCCCTCCTGTCACTGCAGTACTACTAAGTATAATGTATTGTATTAATCTAATACCAGATCTAGAACAGCATGCACACGGGGTGGAGTGACCGACACAAACAGACATGACACGAATACTGTATGAAGATGGTTCCACATCCACATACGTAAGACAGAGCGAGTGAGTGGAAGGCGCGTGGTCCCACGGCATGCTGAGGCACAAAAAGGAACACAAAACAGACCAAAGAGATGAAGTGACCTGGCCTGCAGCAACAATGTTGGAGATACAGAACACATCGTGCTTGAGAGAGATATGGTCATGGAAATGGATTCTGCTTCTGAATATCAAGTAGAAATAATTGTTAACTTTGTTATCTACAGAGAGCTAGAATGCTAGACGTATAGCATAATCAGTAGATAATGTTATAATTTAACATAAAAATCTCAAAGTTTTGCTTCCACAAAAGGAAGAAACATTTAAGGCAGAGAGTTCCAGGCTGATTAGAGTCTGCATAACAATGCACTCCTCACCGATTGGCAGTTTCAGTTTCTTGCGAAGCGAAATGCGTCGAGATCTGGATCGTGAGCGTCGGTCGGTGGTGGTGCCAGAGTGCGCGGTGGTACACTCAGAGGTGTCCTGTTCCGACTGACTGCTGGTGTCACTGGCTGCACTCTGGGACTTAAACATCTTCCTCCAAAAATCCTTCCTGCCCAGCAGAGCACCCGGAATCTGTTCCTCACTGGGGGGTTGGAAATAGAGGGAGGAAAGAGAAGATCTGAATGCAACTATGTAACTTTCTAAAAAAGCTTTTAGCTTCAGCTGTTCAGCTAGTTGCCTGTTCTTTAGGGAGAGAGGGAGCAACAAGAATGGTTTTAGAGGTTTTCCTAATTTGAGCACACAAATGGAAGCTGGGCTCGACATAGATGGCGCTTTATGGGCATGCTATGATGTGGACACTCACTGTTCGGGGGTCTGGGGGGGTCTGCTGGAGATGTAGCTACGACACTCATCAGCAGCACTGGACACATGACCCTTCTCCCCGGACACACCCGCCTCTGACCTGCACACACACACACATACATACATACATACATACACACCCCAAGACAAAGTGCTCAGACCATGTGCTGAGCTCTCCTGGTGCAGTAAAGACCAACCACATGAGTCACACCAAATGTTCCTACAGCTTCAGATGCCTGGCAATCTGGCAATTTGTTCCTTTTACGCATTATGTTTTTTTAAGGTGATTCGAGATATTTTCAAAAGGGCATTATACATCAGATTGTTTCTACAAAGTTATTTGTTGGACTAAAAAAAAACATGCAATGTCCTCTGCAAAACTACTAGCACATTTATTATTTGCAGAACTTATTGCAAATATGGTCATCTAGAAGTTTCTGGAACCGGTCTGATGGTAGGAGTCCATTTTGTAATGACAGATTCCAGTTTTCTCCACAGAGTTTCTAAAAAAATAAATGTAGAACTCATATGAAATTAAAACATTTTCCATTTTGCTGCAATTTGATGTTGTTTTGCTCAGACACTCCCAAAATAAACATAAAAATGTCAATTTTTTTAAATACTTTGGTTAGCTTCTGATATATTATCCTTTAAAAACAGTAATCTGTACATCCAGTATCAGAGACAGCAAAACAGCCCTACAGCATGATACCACCTCCACTGTGTTAAACTGTATGTAAGGTATCATTTTCCCTTTTGCTTTATTTCACTATAAATTTGTGAAAAAAAAATCCATGGGACATGGTCTTTAGCCAGAAAGAAAGCTCTGCTAACAGATTTCAACTGCATCTCTGAAGCCATTACAGGTGGTTTAATTTCTTTAAGGCTGCTGTGATTGATTTGCCTTTTGCATGTGGGTAGTCATGTGATTTGGTAGACATAGTTACAGTGCCACCTGGCAGGCCTGTCCTGTGTGTTTAGACATTTTACAGTGAAATTAAAACATCACGTCATTCACTCAAGCAAGAAAAACAGATGCTGACAAGACAGAAAAAAACCAAAACAACATAAAAACAAGCAGTGATGAGAGGCAGAGCGCTGATTTGCTACATAGAGAGAACCACTTATTACAGCTGGACAAAAGGTCTGTTTCCACTGGTGAGGGGAGGAATTTTAAGGTTTTTACTTTAAGAGAGTTCAAGTTAAGTTTAAGTTAGTCAGTCTTTGACTGGTTCGTAATTAGATAAAACATCATGACATTTAGCCCGTTTCTGAATGGTACCTCCTGGGTCCAGCCTGTTTGTTCTCCTCCTTCTCCTCAGGCTTCTTGGTGGCGGTGACCTTCTCAGCGCTGTCCAGGAGCGCGCTCAGTGCCACCCTGCGGAACACGTTTCCATGGGCTTCCTTTATGAACTGGACCAGCTGGCGGATGTCGCAGTACAGACCCTGTGAAGGAGATGGTGACGAAGTGAGAACAAGCCATGTGTGGATAAGGAACTGTCAGAACCGATAGCAAGAATCTACATTTAGGCTGGTTTCACTTTTCTGCAAACATTCTTCACACATACAGAAAGCAAGCCTGGCGTGCAGAAGCAGTTTATCATGGCTTCAGTTCCAACTTGTGAGTGGGTGGCCTCTGATAATAAAGCCTACTCTGAAAAATTGTGTCATCTTGCACCAACACACACCAGTTGTGCCAGCCTTGAGGTGTTTGACACCACTGAGGAGGACATGAGAACTATTTTAATGGGAATTATCAATTTTCTTTGTTAACCAAGAATTTTTACTGGCTTGTACACACATTATGTACTTTTTATGCACTTTTTATTTTCAAATATTAACTGATCAAATTGAATATTTATTCACTTTAATTTATTTATCCCTATGCTAATATCTTATCCATTTTTATGTACTGTGTCTGATGTAGTTTTGATTCTTTTTAAGTACAAAATAAACCACAAATTACCTGTAACTACAGTAACTAAGAAGCTAATGGAACAAACAATTATGTGGACATAAATTTTTCTTTTATTGTCCAGATGAAAATTCAACACAGAAAATATTTAATGTGTGTTCGTTTGGCTGCAATATAATGCAAAGAAGCAGCCAACTGGGATTAAACAAATCTTTACTTATGCATTTTCTCTAACTAGATCCAATGGAGCATGTAGACTTAGCTTTACTGTAGCTGCACAGCTTTACTTGCCATTTCTAACAAAGAAATTCAACAGGTTTGCAATATGTAATGAAATTATTTAACTTGCAAAATAAAGTTCTTATAAAAAATAGTTAATTCTGGTTTATTTTATGATAAAATCTTTTTCAAAGATGCTTCTGAATTAGCACTGTACCATAAAATGGTTAAATATCAAGCTGAAATAGCAACATTTAACCTTTTAGCCCCATGGTTGTTATATTTGATACATGTGGTGTTTCTGAGACCTATTGCATCACTTTAGGATTAAAACTTTATATAAAACAGGATATTCTGCCCCCTTGGTGGATACCTTTTTCACTATAATAATTTCAACATATCACGCAGTAATAAACCATACATATATGCAGAATATACTATGTTTTTTTACATGGAAAAAAACATACTTGGAAAAAGATTTCAGATAAAAAAATATATCTGACCATTATTTCTTGGGTCAAGCTTTAAAGGACGGCACTCCGTCATTGTTCAGCTGGCAGATGAATAAAAACAGATTTGGTGTGTAGCATGGATGAAATCTGATGTTTACTGAGCAGTAGTCATAACAAGCTCCTAGTTTTGTTTTAGTGTCAATTTCAATGGAGATTCAATACATTTGATCTGATTTTGCTGCTTGCTGGAATCATAATTCCTCATGAAGGTTTCTGTGTTAGTGATCAGTGATAATTTAATTTCAAATTGATTTCTTGTTCAGTTAAAAGAACTGGCAAAGCTTATTGACAAAAGTCTAAGAGTCCCACAAAGTAATGGTCATTTCAACATGCACGAATGTGAAGTAAAGCCCTGATCTAACACACAGAGGCAGATGGACCAGTGACTCCTCACACCACTCACCAGGTTTTCAGGGCTGTGCAGCTCATGTGTGGTGGAGGCACAGCGGGTGATGAGGGACTTGAACATGCAGCCCACTACCACCGCCTCCATATTCTGGGCCAAAGACTTGTTGTCCCCTGTGGTGAAGTTGTTCCCAAAGCCCGCCTTGTCTAGAAGCAGCAGGGAGGCAGGAGAGACCACGGATCACACAGGGGGTGGTTTAGTCAGCGGGTGGAGAACATTTCTGACAGCCGACCAGCTTGAGCTTTAAACAGTAAGCCCGTACAACAGGGAGGGAAGGAGGGAAGGATCAAAGGAAAAGGGTTCATAAAGCAAATGGGGAAGAAGCAAACTTAAAGGGTTTTAGGTAGGGAATAAGGAATACATGCAAGTGACTAAGGCCTGCTTTAAAAACATATAATGGGGGAGGGGGCTTATCCTCTTGGTCCAATTAGATCAGAGTTGCAAAAATATGAGCTGCATATGGGCCAGATTCAACCAGACAAGTGTAAATTTAGAAGTTGCAGGCGAAATTGTCACTTTCGGACAGAGTGAGGGGTGCAGCAATGAAAGCGGTGCCTAGGGAAGGGTCTGATCGGGTAAGTATAGTTATCTTATTGCTTATATTATTGACTTAATTATTGATTATGTGTATCTACCGATGTTTCTTTTTTTCGCCCTCCTGGACCTTTCACCTGCACTGCCGTACTCTGCAAGAGAAAAGAGGCGGGGCACAAGTTGATTGACATCAGGCCAGCACAGACATGTAGGTGGTGTCAGAAAGGACGTGGCACCCCACCTCCTGATGGAGGTGAACCCAAGACGCACATAAACTGCCACTATTAAAAAAATAACTCCACCACACACACTGAAAAATCAAAACAAGGTGCCCTGTTCACTTTCAGAAATTAAAACACTCATCGGTTCAGTACCTTGCCAAATGCACAGTGTTTTATAAGACATAATTGTTGTTTGTGCTTTACTCAACCAAAATACCTTAAAGTACAAAACTGAATTGGCATGTACAATGTGTCTCAATGCTCAGGGATAAGACCGCTGATTGAGCAGCAATGTAATGGATAAAGCTTTGGATTGGCAAGGGTACAGAATGGATGAGTGAGTAAGGAAGGTAGGATTCAGCTCATTGAAGTGAATGAGGAAAAAGAAGGAGGATGGAAGCGGGAGGAAGTTGACAAAAAACGGGATACAGACAAGCAAAGACAAGTGGAAGAAGGAAGGGGAAAGACATATATATCAACACAGATAGCACTGGAATGCAAAGTCGAAGTGCAGGGTGAGACACCCGTAGTACAATTCAGCTTTGAGTTGTGATCTTCTGTAATGTGGAGTGTAAGTGAAACCGCTGAGTGCAACAGTACAGGGCAAAGATTTTGAGCCACTCTTCATTTCTTTATATTTTACTTCCAAGCATGCAGACTCTTTTGTATTCTTGTAATCTCCTTGTCACTGGTCATTTTCAGGAGAATGAGTTTCTTGCTTGTTAACCCTCTTAAAAATAAAAAAAAACAAACAACTAAGCAAAGAGCCCATTTTAAAATTTGAATTTAGGAACTTTGTTTTAACAACCTGTTACAAAGACACAAAAATATACATTTATAGCGGTATTTTTGTAGTTTTACTAGGGGTGAGACTCGATTAAAAAAATAATCTAAATAATAATTAGAGACTTTGTAATTAATTCATCTCGATTAATTGTATAATATTTGCCCCAAAAGGCAGCATTTTTTAATTTAAATGTATTTTAATGGGCGACTTAACCAAGTGAAAGACACAGACAGTAATATTATTAACCCAAGCTCTAGTAATGTCTGGAAAATTGCAATTAATTGCAGAAACAGACAAAGAAACAGAAAATATCCCTTTACCAAGTAAGTACCATTTGAAGTATTTTAACTAACAGCTCCAGCTGTTCTCTGATAAAGAGTCTGCAACATGTTACAGTCATTTTAACTTCTTTCATCCACACGCTTCATTAACAGGCATTAATATCTGATGGTATGCCAGGGCGGGATCAGCCAGCAGCAGCTTCAACTCAAGTCATGGAGCAGAGATGAACGTCTCCTGCTTTGTAACTGGGATTGGTGCTGCACGAGGACCAAGGCTGTTGACTGCTTTTGGACGAGGGCGGGGTCTACGCCAGCACCACGACTCATTGAGAAGAGTAAACATTGCATGCTTTCATGTCAGTCTCCAAAAGCCTCCAATTCACCAGAAAAAGTCTGTATTTGTTGCTAGTTGCTAAAAAAAAAATAGAATGGCTAGAGAGGTCTGAAAACTCAATAAATATAGCATGTCTGACGTCGCTTTAATCATACCGGAAATAGTGCGATGACAAACGTTCAGCAGTGTTTGGAATGCAAACTGCTATTAAACGTGTTATTCTTTTTGTAATTAATTAATCATAATTAAATTAACGAATTAAATTCCCACCCCTAATTTTTATACATAAAAAAACAACAACAAAAAACAGCAAATTAGCTATTAGCCAAACCTTAAACATCTCGGTATGGCATGCAGTGAGTCCTTGTAAAAATTTGGACAAGTTGGGGACAAGAGAATAAGTTCATTCATTCATTCATTCATTATCTTAACCGCTTAGTCCATTATGGGTTGAGGGTAAGCTGGAGCCTATCCCAGCATTTTAACAGGTGAAAGGCAGGGTACATCCTAGACAGGTCACCAGTCTATCGCAGGGCCAACATAGATAGAGACAAACAACCATTCACACTTACACTCACTCCTAGGAAGAATTTAGAGTGACCAGTTAACCAAACATGCATGTCTTTGGACAGTCTTTGGAAGAGAATAAGTATCAAGCCTAAAAATAAAAACTATCAAAAGCAGACAAACAGTATCTGATGGACTTAAGAAATATGTACAAATCCAGCAAAGACCTGAAATGACCTGAGCAAAGCATCTGGGTATTGCGGTTGATCCGTTTACTGTTTACTGCAGCCTCATCAAAAATGGTCTCCATGAAAGGGTGGCTGCTAAGAAGCCATTCTTAAGGAAAAGAAATGAGGAGAAGAAAAGGTAGAGGTATGCCAAATGGTACAAGAACTGGACTGAAAATCAGTGGCAAAAGGTTTTATGGAGCCTTGACCTCCACAATATTAGTGTAGTTGTTAGTAGTGTGAGATCATCTTGACAGAACACAACAAAAGGCAACTAATATCCAAAGAAGAACTTTAGATAGACTTCCAAGAACCCTGGAGAACTATTCCTGAAGATTAATTTATATAAGAAAGCTTGTCTAAGATGTTTTTAAGCTGTGGTAAAACAAATAAGACTGACTTTTAAGTTTGTTATAAATAGTGTACTTAGTTATTTCCATTTATAAACACATTTTTCTAGTACTAAATAAAGAAAATAGTGGACTCTGTAGATTTGATTACAAAAACATAAGAGCTTCCTGGACAGAAAAATTCAAACAGTTAATTAATCTAACAACCACTTAAAAAATGTTTAAGACGTTGATCAAAAGAAAAAAAAATGCTCTTCACTCACAGCTTTCAGCTTCACAAATGTGAAGTTTTGCTTTTGGAGAAAATCTGGGACACATAACCCTGCAGAATGAGTTTGATGTTGTTTTTATTATGCATGTTGGCTCTACTTATGATGCTAACATGCTCACAATAACAACCTGAACATACCACTGCTTAGACAGTATAAGCTAATGTTAGATATTTTTAAAAGCTTAATTTGGCTTGTTAGCATGTAAGAATTTGTTGTTTACGTAGCTGCAGTTTAGTAGCTTTGCAAGTGTTTGATGCTAACACGTTAGCATGCAAACAGAAAATTCATAGATGACTATATAAACACGACTTCAAAACTGTATCATATTATTATAATAGTGAGCATGTTACATTGCTCACTCTTACCTCAAATCACTTGTAAAATAATGAACAAAGAGCTGTTAGTGAGGATGTAAACTGATATGGCTTTTCATCTTGCATCACGTCACTATCAGATTAATCAGCAATTAAAATAAGAAGTTGCTGCACTGTACAGGAAATAAACTACAGCATCAGTCCTGAGCTGTTTCAGATTACCCATTAAAAATCTGTTGGTCAAATCCATTTCCTTGTTTCTGTATCAGTGCATTTACTTTGCGTTTCAGGACTTGCATCCCACTCACACTCATCACAGACTTACTGTCAGTAATGGGCTCCATGCAGAAGCCCAGCAGTGCATGCAGGAAGTCCACAATGTTATTGAGGGAGTCTTTGTTGACATAGTCACGCATTGTTTGGCGAAACTGCACCTTGTCCAGCTTGTACAGATTGGTCAAGCAGTTCTGAGCCTGAAAACAAAGAAACAATATTTATCTCTGAAGCTTTCATCACATTAAGGAAGCAAAACAGTTACAAATTAAAGGCAAATGAACATATCACAATCAGAAACAAAGCTGATAAGATGCACAGACGAGGTCAGTTATGAGAGTCTGACCTGCATCCTGAGTCGATCTCCTGAAAGACCTCGGTGCCCCTCGCCACATCCATAGGCGCAGCCCAGAGACTTGACAATCTTTATCAGCATGGTCAAAGCCAGGCGGTGGGTACTACAACCAGAACCTTCTTCCTGCTCTCAGCAAAGGACAGGACAACACACACAAAAAGGTTTCATGTTGGTATAGTTAAGTATCTTTAAAATTTAAAGACAACAAATCCCACTGTGAATGCACCTTTTTGTCATTATCCTTGTTATTCTTCACATCATCCTTGCTCCCCTGCCCACTTCCTCCACCACTTTCTCCTCCTCCACCTCCACCCTCATCTCCGCCTCCACCTGCCCCTGCAATTGGCCCTCCTGGGTCTTTGCTTCGTGACTCCTGGTTCTCCTTATTATCGGCCTTTGAGAGTTTCTTGCCCATACCCGGCACCACGCCCAGCTGCAGCAGGCAGTCAATGATGTTGAGGGCCACGTCGCAGATCCTAGAACTGATGTCATGGCTGAGGACTGCATAAAGAGCCCGCAATACAGCCTAAATAATAAGAGGGAGAGGAAAAAAAGCTGGATGTCTTCTCCAACCAACAAAAAAAAACCCCACAAAAGCTAGGTAATCACATTAACTCTAGTATACGAGACAGAAAAAAAATTCTTACAGTGAGATCTAGCATGCCGTTTTTCAGCACAAAGTTATTGGTCCCCTCAATGTTCTCTCCCTCGTCCAGACAGGAGTAGTTGATGCACGAGTCAGTGAGGCTGCGTGGCAGGTTGGCGCAGGCCAGCGGCTCCACAGGGATCTCAGGTACAACAACAGGGTTACAGAGTTTCTTCATGTGCTCGGTGAAGAAGTCAGCGTAACCCACATTGAATGATGCTACTGTAGTATTGAATGCAGCCATGGTGATGGTTGAGATCTGAGATCGAACTACAGACAACAGAAAGAGGACAATTTTTCTGTAATACAATAATGCAATTACAAAAAAAACAAAAAATGGTGCCATTTCAGCTTTTATTTTTCTGATTTATTTTACTTAAAGTTATGCAAATTTCTCATTTGATGCTAAATTATAATAATGTGACATTGCCATAGCCTACTTTTGTTTTAAAACCTCAATCGCTGCAGGTTTTAAGTCTCACTTTTTTAAGTAGGTTCTTGTACTTATCATATTTTGTTCCAAGCATCATCTTCCACCTTGGGACAAAAAGTTTAAAAAAATTATGTCATAATGGGTAAAAACTTGCTTTCAAAAAGTCAGTGATTACAGAGGAAGTTTTATTCATATGGACCTAAGGCTCACAAAGAATTTGGTGTCTCATTTTAGGAAGCAAAAATTCAATATTCATCTAGAAGTTAACACAAAGCTCATATTTCTCCCAAACATGAGCTTGATGTTTTAGATCAAGTCAACCTTAATGTTGGATTTTCTGTGTCTAATCAAGATTTATTTAGCCATTTATCAACCTCTGTTTTAGTTCAGATTTGGCATCAGTTTGCCTGGTATGTTTAATTTTATAATGTTGTGGGATTTAGTGTAAAGCCAGTACTGTTATTTATTTTTATAGTTGTATTGTCACAATATTGCTATTACATAATCCTGTCCTATTTTGGAGCTGCTCAGCAGGCCTCAAAGGAGACAGATGCATCTGTCCTACCTTTATTGGAGCTGATGGGAAATAAGATAAGCAGTGTGTGGCAGTAATGTGCCAACTTTTCTGCCTTTATGGTCTACTTTCCTGACACCAAAAACACAAGAGGCATTCTCTGATATTATCAACACTGTTTTGATGGATATTACAAAGGTTAGTCAGTACACTAATGAGTGAGTATGCAACTTTATTCATGATTAAGAGACTTTTGTTTTTTGTGTTTTACACTTTTCTCTGTCATAAGTTATTTTCAGCAAATTATGATCCTGAGATCAACTTAACTAACTTAACTCTGAACCACATCCTTACCCTCTTTGACCGTGTTATCACTGTGGCTATTGGAGTGGTCCGGCATGTCTCGGAGCAGAGAGTGGTGTGAGTGAGAGTGTTTGGCACTCAGGCTGTCTGCATCTGCAGCTGTGTCTGTGCTGCCTCTGCGTGTGAATTTGCCTGGAAAATAGTGCACCAGAATAAATGAGAAAAAAAAAAGAAAACACAAACACACAAATGTAATCTGTCTTTGTAGGACCTGGGCATCACACGCATCACATGCTGTTATAAATGAATATAAATAGATGAACTGTAAACTACAGAATATCCAGTGTTTAGGGTTTGACTACAGGTGAAAATAATAGATGAAATGCCTCATATGTCTATACACTGACTGCTCAAAAAAAGCTAGTCTGAAGCAGCAGGGCGCACCAGATATTTACCACTATGATAAAAATAGACCAGAAGATTAATGGAAATAGGAATTTAAAAAGTCTCCAACTGTGTTTAAATAATAATAATGTCTGTGCCTAAAGCTTCTATTAATAACACTTCCCAGTTAGACCTAATCAGAAATACTAATGCTAATGAACTGACCTAATTCACTAGCTGACAGTGAGATCCACGCACTAAAGCTTACTTGAGGGCGAGCAAGTGATTCTCATTATGAACTGCACCCTGCCTACCCATAATGGTGGCCTGCCAGCCCCCACGATCTACAACCCGTCGGTCATCACCCAGGCCTGAGAAGCTACCAAAGGAGAAGGTGCTACGGGTGGGTGAGACATCCAGGTGGTCCTCGTGCAGCAGGAAAGGTACTCCCATGCGTCGCTGACGCTTCTTTCCTGTGTGATGGAAAGGAATGGAGCCCTTTCTCTCCCGGTCCTCTCGGCGATTCTTAAACTGCAAGAGAATCAGACTTTTTTTTGTTCTGATGTAATATGATGATAATGCAATACATTTGGTGGCCATCTGGATGCAAGTCTCTGACCTTCTTAAAGATATTCATGCCCAGGTCAGAGGACAAGTCAGGGACTGCTTGTCGACGTAGGCTTGTCAGAGACACTTTTGCGAATGTCTCTGTGCTCAGAGACTTTTCCTCCTCATTGCACTTCAAGCTCATATCCTGCAAAACAGTACAGGGCATGATTAACGCAACCCCTAGAGATGAAAGAATATATTAAAGACAGCATAACAGTTTTTTTACTGACAGCTGGTTGCCATTACCTGAGTCTTATGAGTGTTGACCAGTGAGGGTGTTGCAGCCACCATGGAGCTGCTGCGCGGGCGTGGCAGAGGCGTGACTGGGGGCTCAGGGGTGCGCTCAGGCCTTTCTTCCAGGATCTGCCTCAGGCGCTGCAGGTAATACATCAGGGCCCAGTGCACACCCTCCTCTGTCCAGTTTGGCTGCAGGAGGCAGCGTAGTACTGCCACGTCAAAGTAAGTGGCATAACGCGCTCGCTGGGCCAGAGACACAGGCAGGCCAGCGGGGGCCGATGTCCTGGAAGAAGAGAAGGAGACAAGGGTTTTAGCCATCTTGAATCAAGATTTTAGCTGTTACAAAAGGTCTGGGGTAGAGTGGTGGGTTCAAATGAAAAAATATTGTAGCATGAAACTGTGGGGCCATTATTAAGTGTGAAGAAAGTGAGCACAGATGCTGTAAGCAGATTGATTTGACTGAAAAGTCAGAAAAATTATAATTTCTGTGCCAGTCGACTCTATAATGCAAATCTACCACTCTCAGGTGGACTGTCACCTTTTTAGAACAAATTTCATTCATATGTTTGTATGAAGCAAAAATCTATTTTACCATAATCCTGCTGCTGTCCAAAATCAGTCTGACTGAAGGAATGAACAAGTTCTTGTTAAGGTCCCTGTTGGCATGAAATGAAGTACTAAGTACTAAGTACTAATTGCAAGAGGCGATTTGTATGTTTTTAATCATCACTATTAACGCAACTCACAGCGTGGTGGAAAAAGAGATAATAAAAGTTCAGACCTATGGCCTCAGCAGGCTAGGTAGGTACACAAGACCAGACTGGAGGGTTAAAGCTTATTTAAGAGAATCACAAACACTTTGGCTACTGGACAGAATAAAAGGTAAGAATAAAAAATTTATGGAATCTTAATAGTTATTAGTAAGCTAAGTCCTTACTGTACCTCGCGCTTGCTAAGTTAGCTGCGCGTGGTGCTGTCGCACTAGTAAAAAAAAAAAATAAATAAATAAATATAAGCATGGGTAGACTTGAGCCCCAGCACATAAGCCGGTGTTTAGGGCCACACAGAGGTGGTTCTTGGGTCTTTAGAGGTCCCAAGCAAATTTCACAGGGAGCCCTTTCAACCAGTGTTTATTGTCATTTTTTTATGACATTGTTAATAATTTTATTTAATTTAGTTACAGCATCAGATTCTTCAACTTTTAAATGTTCTTTGATGCCTTTCACCTTTTCTACTGACTTTTACATAATTATTTACTATTTTCATTTTAATAAACGGGTACAATATTTTTTAATTTAGTTCCAATTACAGAAGAAAAAACTATGTGCTGAAAACTGCGTTATGATCCTTTGGGATTACATTTACAGTGAATATACATGAGTAGTTTTCAAAAGGATAAAGCCTATACTGGACATTGAAAATAAAATATCAACACCACTTGAACACAGTTACTTTCATTCTTAAACTTTAGTTGTGCATATTCGATTTCTTGCCTATGAATTGTATAATTTAACATTATTAGCTTAACACTTAAGCTGAACTAGATAACTTAGATAATATCAAATAAAAGCTATCTATTTTTATTTTCAGCCTGGTGACACCCAGGTAGTCATCAAGAGGACAGATTGACCTGCTCTGAGCTAAATTAGCTTCTGGATTATCTACACTACTTACCACTACAGGCTCTCTTCTTACTCTTCCTGTTTTTTCTTTCATTTGAAATTGGGGTCCACTCCACAGCCATTTGAGCTGTAGTGCAGGGCACTTAAGAAACCCAGACCACAGCCAATAGCAATAATTCTGTAGACCAGCAGGCAATGGTCCCAGCGTGGAGGGTCCCCAATGAGGAATAGAATAGAGTTAAAAATGTTAAAAGTAGAAAATAAAAACAATAGGAACAAACAAATGTTTAACTAAAAGAGCGCATTCAAAGAGAATTGAGAAAATGACATAAACAGGTGGTTTTTAAATAAATAAGTACATGAATAAGTAAAATTAAATAAAAATAATAAAAATAATAATAAAATGAAGTAGCCCGAACAAGGTAAGATAACAGTTCAGTTAAAACCTAAATTAATAGGTCTCGGTGTAGCTTTTAGTCCTGACTTTAGGAACAACCAAAAAGCTAGTACCAGAGGACCTTGGGGTCTGCAAGTGCTCATAATTTAAAGTAGGTCACATAAATAAGAATGCCCAAGACCATTAAGGCATTTATAAACAACTAAAAACACCCTAAAACCAATTCTGAAATGCACAGAGAGCCAATACAACAGTTTTAAAACTGGTGCAGTGCGTTCCTGCCCTCTCGTCCTCCTCAGAATATGTGCCGCTGAGTTCTGAAGTAGTTGTAGTTTTGAAACACACTTTTGGGGAAGACCAGAGGGCATGGCATTACCGTAATCTATTCTACTAGATATAAAAGCATGCATCAGCACCTCAGTGCTGGCAAGAGAGAAAAATGGGTGGACCCTGGTGATGTTTTTAAGATGATAAAATCCTAAAAACAACTTAAAGATAATTCTAATGTGTGGAAAAAAAATCCAAATCAGAGTCAAATAGGACACCAAGATTTCTCTCACACTGAGAAGGATTAAAATGTTGTAATTTTGGTAAAATGATCTCTCTCTTGTCTTCAGGACCGATAATTAAAACTTCAGTTTTGTCTTGGTTAAGCTGTAGGAAATTCTCTGTCATCCATGTCTTTATATCTAAAATACAGTTTAAAAGGACATTAACTGGCTCCAGGTCATCAGGAGACACATGTAAGGCTGTGTATCAGCATAGCTGTGAAAATCAATGCCATGTCTCCTGATGACATCCCCAAGATGCAACATGTACAGATTGCAAAGGATTTGGCCTAAAATTGAACCTTGGGGGCCCCACATTTTATTTATTGAATTCCTTACAACAAAATAGTCGATCTGTGAAATAGGAGAAAAAACATTTAGGAACAGTACCTGAGAGGCCCACCAGAGTTCTCAGCCTGTATGATAAAATCTGGTGATCCACTGTATCAAAGGCAGGACTAAGATCCAGTAGAACCAGGACTGAAAATTTCTGTGAGTCCAATTTACACCTGAGGTCATTAACAATTTTTAAAAGGGCTGTCTTGGTACCATAGTTTGTCCTAAAACCAGATTGATATTTTTCCAAAATATTGTGTTTTTTCAAAAACTTGTCTAACTGAATAAAAACATCATTTTCTATAATTCTACTCAAAAACAGTAAGTTGGATACAGGTCAGTAGTTATCAAGAATGTTTAAGTCTAAATTACTCTTCTTTGGAAGGGGCCTCACCACTGCTGTTTTACAGGCAGATGGCAAGACACCCCTCTGAAGGGAGTAATTCACCATGTCTAAAAGCTCACTCCCGAACAAACCATAAAATGTTTTTAAAAGTGATGTGGATGTTGGATCTAAAAGGCAGGTTGTTGGGTTTAGTTGGGGGAAAACTCGACCAAGCATTTTCAATCAACCAGGACAAAAACTCCAGTGTTTCCTCAGGTAAAAACAAAGCTTTAAGTGTGTTAAAATCAACATGTCATTGAGATAAAAGGCTTAATCTAATGGCATTGATTGACACGAATTCAAGTATGGATTAATATTGGCATAGTAGAAAACATGAAAACAGATATGGCTGTTAATCTAAACTACATTGAAGGAAAGACTGTTATTTGTTTACTTTTTTTTTAACAGATTAAATTTAAATAGTCTCTCTCTCTCTCATATTTTAGGATGGATTGAGAACACTTGGTCCAAAAATCCAAAAACCCTCTCCGCTGACCTGGTTGGCAGTCTCTTCTCTAGCTGCCTATCTCTGGTTGGCAGCAATACAAGACAAAGACATGCCGCAGGAAGTTGTTTCTTTCTGGAGAGACTACCTCCCAGATGCAGAAGATAAATCCATAGAATCTGAGCTCTTCTTGTTATTATAATCGTTCTAATATTACTTGTTGTTTCTGGTATTTGTGTGTCAGTTAAGATTAGTAATACATTTATTGTTTTTTTGTATATAATCGTTTTTCTTTATTAATTTTTCATTAAATGGAGAAGAAACAGAAAAGGTGGCTATGATTCTCGCCTTTGCCGCAGGAACCAATACTGTCCCACCGACTGGCTTCTTTCCACAGTCTTCACCAGGATTCAGGAACCACTGCAAAATTGAGGACTGCAAACACCTGCCTCAATTGCTTGAAACTATAATAATAATAATAATTTGGACTTTAAGGAAAATTGTAAGTTAATTTGTTCAACTGGTTTAAGCTGCTGTAGCTGCTGAATGGTGACAGAACTAACACCTGAACAGCTGCACTGCCTTCATAGAACAAACAAGTATACACGTGGAGAGGGAAGTAACTGAGAATGGGACATAACAGATTTTATTGAAAATTTGATTTAAAGACAAAACTCAGATGTAGATACAAGTTTCTGTCAAGACCCTAAAATGATTTCTTTAAAAGCTGAAAAATGCCGGACAGGCTGGATGTTTTATTTTACTTCTGTGTTTTCAGACAACTACTAACACAATATATCACTGCCTTTCTTGTTATATTAGCCTATCATCAACTCCTGCCACATTGCCTCATTAATAATGCATCAAAGGAGGATGGTAAACAAGGGCAGAGCCCCCCTTCAGCATCATTGGTGCAGCAGAGAAACAGGGAGCCTAAGCCTACGTGAGTCCACTATAAATAAGTTAAAATGAAGGTCAGTGGTTGGTGTGCTGCAGATGGTATGGAGCACAGCAAACTGTGGAGAAACATATTGATACCATAAGAAGGGGAGTGAGAGACAGAGGAAGGCATTTAATCTTGCCTTAGCTGTAATAAATGGAGCAGGAAGAGATGGTCGATATCTACATGAATCACTTTGAGAGCAGGGAGCAGAGGGAGGCTGTATCATGTTTCTGTCTCGCCAGCACACTCTCTTTCCCTTACACACACACGCACAGACCCACTGCCTACTGCTGTTGTGTCAGGTTGCCAGGGAGACAAAGTGACGACAGCCACCCCAGGCCATCCAAGAGGCAGCAGCTCAGTCCCCCTACCCCATGCGGTAACAGAGATGCAGTAGCCAGTGGTTGCCATGGAAACTGCTTCAGCATCAGCAGTGCTCTGAGAGGTGCGGATTGTGGCGCCGTGGGATGAGTAAGCTGCATTAATCACCGGACCTGATGCCGGAAATGATTGTATCTGGTCAGTACTTTGCAGGAGTGTGTGCACGAGAAAGGATCAGATGCAGTCTTAAACAGAGCTGGTGAATAGAAAACAAAAATATTTGCATTCAGGAGCTATTTTAATTAGATTGGACTGCAATCTGCTGGTGTGTATCCACGTGACTTTGTTGATCTATACAACTTGAAATGGCTTCGTTTCAATACTCGACTCCGCCTTTAAATGTCAAAATTCTCTTTCTGATTGTACATCTCATTCATATTCAGTTTCCCTTCCTCTCCAATCCTGCAGTCTTAAACTTAAACATCATAAACACAAAGAATGCAATTCCTTTGTCTTTGTTAAGTGTGTGCAGAAAAACAGTGGGGGTAAATCTCTCCCTTACGGCATGTAGTACCATGTGATGTGTGCATGAGGATAGAATAGGCATGAGGGAAAGGGTTTTGGGCTTATTTTGATTCTCAGGCAGTTGCTGCCTGTCAGAGGGATCACAGGAGGCTTCGAAGTGACTCCACTGGCTGTCAAAATCAGTTGAGATGAGCAACGGATAGCTTATGAGCCTCTCCATCTTTCCTTACATCACTCTCATTCTCTCAGCCCACTGGTTAGGTGCTTCAGGATGAAGACAGATCTGTTGTGGTACACTTAACACCCACGTTGCATGTGCAAATGCTACACCTCTTGTGAGTCATGGGATGAATAAGAACTATAAGATGTTTTTTTTTGTTGTTTTTTTTTTTTTTCATTTATGGAATTTCCTTTTAGATAACATTTAAAACACTTCTGCTGCCCAACAAGCCCGTCAAACCTACATCACTGGTGCCAACCTGTTCACAAATGACACCTTTTTTCCTGACAGTGAAAACTGAACAATGCCAGATCTACTGTGGGCAGAACAAATCAAGCCAGGCCATGTCATGCCAGACCAGGGCCATTGCCAGTGCCATGCATATGGCACATTACTTAAGCATAATTACCCTAGTTATGTGAGTAAACGTCAGATAGGTCTGGTAATGTTCAAGCAAGAAAAAGGTTTCTGCATGTGTGACTAGGCAAACAGAACAGCTTGAAGCAACATATTACACAGGGAAGGCAAAGCTATTCATATATGCTAGTTCTCACAAGTGAGTGGAGCAAGCTGTGCTGTGCATTGTGTCGAACAGATGCTGCTGCAGGGCTAAATGTTTTGCCATCAATAAGATGATGGCGCCAGCTCTGGGTCAACAAGGGTAACCTGTAGAAAAAAACAAATCTGCACGATTTCATCCAAAAATTAACAAATATTATTCAAACTTCCTGAAACATCCTTTTTAAACTACAGGTGGAATGTATTCAGATTAGATTTTTCCATTTTTTGTGATGGTACTGACATTCAAACTCAAGTTACCTCATGTGACTTGATGCTTTTGCAACTCTTCTGTACTATTAGGAAAAGCTTAGCTTCCACATAACCAACAAATTTAAAAAGCTGTGTCTTCGTCTGTAAAAAGAAAATTTAATAACAGCTCTCACTTTTTCTTGGAAGGGCCTTTGGCCGGCAGGGGTTGTTGGGAAGGGCCACCTTTATCCACTGAGTTACCACGACGACAGCTCTGCTCACCAGCTGCGGGGGAGGAGGAATCTGATTGGGCAGCTTCGCAAACCACCTGGAAGCCCTGTGAGTCAGAGATGGACAGATACCATAGATGGGTAGATTAACGAGGCAGGCAGACAGACGTTTCCTGATAAATTTAAGGCTCTGAGGTGGGAGTGAGGTTTGTCATGACCCTGGCTTAATCATGCTCCCGGATGACTGGTGCTAATGAATATTAGCAGGCAGCCCCAGGGGGAGAAATGAAATGAGGAGGGGAAGAAGCTGTAGACTGCTGCCTGAACGAGTACAATCAACATGGGAAGCAAAATCTGACAAGATCTAAGCTAAATAAAAAACCACTTGCTTACCGTGGGACCTGGGTTGCCAGATCCACAGGGGCTGCACTGGTTGTTGACTGGGGAGTTCCTCTTTGCTGTTGGGACAGCCAGTGCAGATTATATTAATCATGGGCAAATAAAAATAGATTAACTCTTAAAAGGATTTCCAGAGGAGTAAGTAAGTTGTTTTTTTTCCCACCTGTTACAATATTTCTGACAGGTTTGATGAGGGAAGTAAAGGCAGAGATGTCAGGCTGACGGTGCTCCCACATTGGCTGCCATATCACCAGACCACTGGCCAATCGGAAGGTCAGATCTGACTCCTAAATAAAAAGTGGTATATTTAGAATCCAGTCTTCTCATCTATCCAGTCATCATCTTATAAATGCAAGAAGCATAAAACCCTATTTTTATGACTTGCACAGATTTTCATGCTTATGTGACGCAGTAATACATTTAACAGTCGGGGAAGCATGCAATCCTCTGAGCACTGTAACCTGACCATTTTGTTGGTTTGTACACACAGATCAATAGATAGTGTGACCTCGTGTGTGAGTGATTTGATATGGGTGTGAGTACAAGTCAATATTTAGAATTAAGCTAAATAGATTCTATTAAAATCTCAATACACCCTAAAAATAAAGAAGGAGTAACCATGCCCAGTTATGATGACCCAGTATCTTAGCATTGTGTTACCAAAATCAATACAGAGCCTGTACATATTTATATCAACTGGTTCATACCTTAATGCGGTGAATGAGTGGAGCAAACAGGAACACAAACAGCTCCACTGTGGACATACTTTTGTGAAACAACTTGGTACGAGCATGCTCTTCCTCCTCCAGCAGGGAGCTACTATGCTGGGGCCCTGATCCACCCAGAGCCGAGCCAGAACCAGAGCCAGGAGCTCCCGGGGAGGAGCCCTGGTTTCCCACAGGCTGGAGGAAGGCGCTGCTGCTGCTGCCCCCGGACCACCCGTGGCCTAGGCTGGGCTCATAGTTGCACTCCTGGGCAGCATCAAGCAGCATCCAGTGAAGCGTGTGGAGCAGCTTGGTTTCTGCCACACCTAGCTTATCCTGGTGGCCTGTTGGAGGTTAACAGTTCAGAGGTTAATACTTATTGCCACTTAGTGGGGAGATGAATGGGTTGCATGGACATCTGTGGTCTGTCACCATGGATTATATATCGCTGGAGGTATATGGTACTTGAGCTAAACGATTAATAATTTCCCACCAAAAGAACATAGTACAATTGGAAATTTTAAATTTCTGTATGATCAGTTTGCTTTATGAACATTTGTTGGTGGGTGTAATTTCAATGTGCAAGTGGCTGAAGCCAGTAAGTTGGTGGCTGAGACAAGGAGATCATGTAACACCTTACATCTAGTTGTGCATAAATAAAGACCTGCTTTTGTAGCCTGAAAATTACTTTAATGAAGTTTCTTAAATGTTTGATTATCTAAATGTTCTTTCACATACATAGATGTACATTTAAGTTCTTACAGGATAGGAATTTCAATTCTAATTATATTTAATTTTCTTCTTTTCTTTTACCTTTTCATTCCAGCAAGTGAAAAACTATAAGTGAAAGAGGATAACCTGGTCATGGCTGTCCGCTCAATAGTTATGTGTGTTTTGTGTGTCCTCACCCAGCTTGTTCCTGTTAGAGAGCAGGATGGAGGTGCAGTGAAGTACATGAGGCAGGGCTGCCTGGACGAGTTCCCAGCGGGAGATACTCTGGATGGCCTCTGAGAGGGCTGGCGACAGGCCGTGCAGCTTGTTCTCCACCAGAACCCGCTCAAAAGACTGGGGAGGTGGCCAGGGAGAGGGGGAAAAAACAGACATCAGCCAGGAATTAAAACCCTCCTTTCTTTGACTAGCTAAATGTCCCACATGTCCTCAAGCAAGGAAATGCCTGTGGGAAAGACAGAGGCAGCTCTATTTGGCTCCAAAGGGATCTGAAGAACCATCATTATGGATGTGAGTTTACTGAGAGTCTAGCTCCTGGGTAATAGGAGGAGGCAAGGGGGAAAACTCATTTGCTAAATGTAAAACAAAAGCTTACTTGATTTTCAGGTGCATTAAGGTAAAACAGATTACAGGGAAGGGAAGCGATTATTTCAACCCATCATGCTTAATGCATTATCAAATGACTTACCACACAAGATGCCTCATACTGTTTCCCCAACTTTGGACGCAGAAAAGCACTGAAAAATATAAACAAATATTTCTCTAACATGGTAAGAATGAAAATAATAATAATATATATAAATAAATAATAAAAAAAAACAATCTGCCCAAACATAAGCTATCATTTCACTGCAATTAGTTCTTAACCAGCATCTTTTCTGCCCCACATTGTTGTGCAAATTTGCTTTACAGGTGTGACATCATCCAACCTGCATCCCTCTCCATTCAGTCGCAAAACATATGCTCCATTAAAACCAAACTGACACTATCAATGACACAGTTTCCCATTCACGAGGTGGGTTATTTCAATTTTGACACCTATAAGAAGAAAAAATAGGTTGCCTTTTCATGTGTCAGGTTGTGACTTTGCCACCACTGCTGAGAAAACCTCCATCGTCTTTTGGCAATGACAAACACCTGTTATCAATCACCGCTGAAGCACACACTAACCTGGTTTGTCTCCATAAGAAGGTCTGGATAGGAAACGGTATTCCCTTCCCGCACTCCGGTTCGTTCTCGTCCAGGCTTTTCCTCTTCACCATTTTGGCCGGACCTGTCTGTCCGCTTGTCCGCCTTCCTGTGTGCGAGCACCAGGACGCGCGCTGGCTGCTGGCTCTGCCCAGGTGACCTGAGAGTCTCCCTCACGACATGATTGGGTTAGTCCTGCGTAAAATGGCTGCAAGTGTCGATCGACGGTAATAGCGAGACTGAGTAGAGAGCGGGGAGGGGTGGTGGTGGAGGAAGAGGAGGAGGGTGGAGGAGACGGAGGAGAGAGCGTTCTGATTTCAGCACCTCCGTCACCGGACAGCGACAGTTGATCGGCGTGCTAATTTATCGGCGGTGGAGCTTAAAGACGCAGTGTGCAGCGGGACCAGATGTTTTCCCTCCTCTGCTCTGTGGATCAGGCAAAAAGACACAGTGTGTATGACATGAAAACCGTTGTATTCACACGCTAAACTGCACCTGGATAGCGCATTCATATAAGAGATAATCCACCATTTGGATATCAACAGGTTGCTGTATAAGCAAGGAGAGCTAGTAAAGGCATTTGACCTTTTTTTTTTTGCTTTTAATAAAGTCTGTCCCTCTAAAACTGAGAAGTGTATTAGAAAATATGCAAACTCAAGTACAGTAATCCAAACACTACTACATAAGAGGATCAGTCCAAAGTCTTTGCAGTCAGAAGTGACAGATGAAACAGTGGCTGTATCTTAATGTGGCTCAAACATTTCCCAAAATATCTTTATAGTGTTGGAACCCAAAATCTAAATGAATTCTTATTAGTTATTTATTTAATTTAAGTCAAAGTTCGTAAACCCAAGCCAAATTTGTAAAATGTAAACTGGACTTAATGTGATAATAAAATTATAAAATAACCCTTTAAGTACATTTTTATACAAATACTAGTTAGTTTCTCTTCTACGTATCAATTCTCTTCTACACAGCAATAGATGAAATCTCAATTTTATAGACAAACCAAAATGTTTGAAAACTGTTTATAGAAATATAAGATTCCATATAGCAAAAACAGACCATTTAAAGGTCAAGGCACTTTCAATTCCATATTTACTGCCTAATAAAAACAAACTTTCAAATGAAATGTTGCGGCTATTTATCATTCTTGGTTAATCTTTCTGTATAAACTGAAGCCATTTATATGAAGCTGTGTGTGAATTACATCTAATATTAAGACAGCTCCTAGCTGTTGGCTAAAACTGTTAGCTAAGAGAAAAGAAAGGAAACTGGAGAAAAGAAAACTAGGTAGGCTACTCTCAAAGAGCAACAAAATAAATCTTATTTATTTTTTCTCAAGCTCGATTTACACACCTTTTTCCCTTAATTTAACTCTCATAAAAACCATGAAAACGGTAAAAAATTATGCTTCTTCCAAAGGTAAAATACCTGATGATTTCCCGCCAGTGAAAACTGAATGTGGACTCTGCTCCTGACTGGCTAACACATCTCAAACTTTAACCAATCTAATTTCTCATGGCTTATTCAATGAACAATCAGGAAGCACTGTTCTTTTCTGTATTTATAAGCTTCCAGGCCATCATGCAAAGGCACAGCATAAGCTACTACTGGTACTACTACTACTACTACTACTACTAATAATAATAATAATAATAATAATAATTTAATACAAAAGCAATGAAAAAATTTCGAATACCAAAATAAGTAAGAAAATTTGTGTTTGGTTGATTTTTTCTGTTGTAACAATGCTTCTTGGCAATAAATCCCTTCAAATAATGCTATATTTGTAAGGAACATGCATTTGTTTGCTGAGCAGCAGAGTTGAGTATATGGGTTGTGCCCATGAAAATTTTACTAAATTTATTTCATCAATGCCAATTCTAGTATTGATTCTGTTTTTGGGCTTCTGGTACTGTGATGACAATCTTGTGCCTGACTGATATAATTACCAGCACTTGTGAGGACGGACCTTGCTTTAATGGTCACTGTGTCTGCTCCATGAATAGCACATTTGACTGATCTGAATAGTGCCTGTGCCATAGGGCAACTTCAAGCTTGTGTTCTGCAAAATTAAGTTGCAGCATTACAAGGAGTAAGGCCTAGTACCTTCTTCCGACTAAAGGCAAAGTTCCAAATAAGGGGGATGGGCATCCCAAGAAGATGACATCACATGAAGACAATTTCCTTACCTTACCCTGCCAGCATTTTGAAGCTGGCAGTTTTCTACAGATTTGCAGTCATGCCTTGCAGGATGGCATGGGAGACAATTTCTACCCAGACAATCCAGAACAAGCTGCACACAATCAGTCTCCACTCTCATGAGACAGAACAGCCATGATTAATCTTCACTGTCAGGACCGTTTTCGTAGGTGTTGGCAACATGTGCAGTAGAACCTGGACATGAGGAAGTGGAGAATGCTATACAAATTGCTGCACTGACAGGGTTAACAGCTCTTGGTGGTGGTATTGTGATGGTGTGGTCTGGAAGAAAAATGCTTGTCATCATTGGAGGAAATCTCAATGCAGAGAGATATTAAGATGATTCAGCAACCAGTGGCAATCCTATAGCTCAGGGGTGGCCAACGTCGGTCCTCAAGAGCCAAAATCTTGCAGGTTTTTCATGCATCCCTGCACCGACACACCTGACTTAAACTAATGAGTCATTGGGCAGATCCTTATAGGCTGTTGGATACAATTAATTTGAGTCAGGTGTGTTGGTGCAGGGATGCATGGAAATCCTGCAGTATTGTGGCTCTTAAGGACCAACGTTGGCAACCCCTGCTATAGCTTCACAATCTGGGGCTGAGCTCTATATGCCAAAAGAAAAAGATTAATCCATAGATCAGGGGTGATCAGAGACTACCTTCAAAATTTGTGAATGGAGAGTTAAATGGCCTATCTGCAGACTGACCTCAACCCCATTGATCACTTATGTGATCAGCTTTGGCATAATGTGCATGCCAAAGAGACCAACACAACCAAAATGGCTGGTTAGCAGCAAATGTTTGAAGAATGAGATACTATCTTACAGTAATATGTGACCAGCATGAGGAGGAGGTACCTGGCTGTTGTGGCTGTGTATGGTTCTTCTATATGCTACCGAGGACCCTGTTTTTTAAATGAAGAAACTGTTAAATTGCCAATTTGTGTAGTTTCTTCACACTTCAATAATCCAATCCACTAAATGACAAACAAGTTAGTAGAGCTTCTTTAAAAAAGTGTTAATACAAAAATCATGCGTATGAAAATGTTGCTTTTTTATATTCTGCATAAAGACAAATAGTTTATCACTGTAGCCAAAATACTTTTGCCCCTCAAAGTATAAAATCCAGCATTTAGAAGTGGAGCCAAGGCTAAATCAGAGCTGCGTCTTCTCCAGTTTAGATCATCGTTTATCATCCAAAGTGAGTCTGAAAATGACTGAAATTTCCTCTGAGCCTAATGCACATCTTTCTAAACCTGTCTAACTTTGACAAGAACCCACTTTTGGCAAAGCAGTCACAACACAACAGAATGTGCCAGCGCAAGCCTTACTCTGCATAGGCTGCTTAAGATGTATGTAAAATAAATACATAAGACTAGAATGAACCAGTTTTTATTTTCTTTATTTATATTGTCATCATCCTGAAGGAGTGTTTGTCAATACGTCTAAAACATTGATCGGAAAATGTGCACAAACATCTACATGTTCTTTGAAATACACTGACTGTACACAGGCAAGGAGACGGGGTAGAGAGAGGAAGTTGGAATAGAGGAAGCACAGAAAAACACTGGCGGGGTAGCTGACATTGGGAGGAGAAAGGGATGCAAGGAAGAGGGGTTTCACAAAGGTGAGCAGAGAATATGCTAGAAGAGTTTTGTTTTTATTACTTTTTTTTTTAGAGAAAAAAATCTACCATCTGCTGCAAGTTGTGGATGACTCCCATTCTTCACCTATGCTTCCTGTAATGGTCAAAACAACCACAATAGATCAATCACATCACTGAGCAATGTGGCTGCTCTTTCAACTGGAATGTTTTTATATAAAGCTTCAAACTTTATACATTTTCCTAACAAACTTTGGGCCCTTTACCCCTTTGAATACATTGAAAGTCACAGGGTGTTTAAGAATCGGACCTTAAATAGTCAATACTATAATGCACCCTGGCTGATTACACTCACACCAAAAAGTTTAAGATAGCTGCAAATAAATCTAATTCATTTGCTTTTTTTTTTTTTTTTTTTTTGCCATGCCAGCATAACAGCATTGTGTAGCCTCATAAAACTACAACGCTAATATAAAACCAAACAAAAGAAAACAAAAACAGGCAGCCCGTTCTGTTCCGGGAAAGAAGAAAAAAGAAAAATCTATTGGAAAGCTAGCTGTTTAGCGCTTAACTTGACATAGCTGCAATGGTCATCCACATTTAAATGCTAACAAGCCAAAGCAGCTACGGGGAACGTACAAAACCGTAACACTACAGTGACATTTATATAAAAGAAAACGTAACAAGAAAACACAATTCATAACATTAAAATTCAACGTATCAACAAAGAGAAATTCATGTAACATTTTAGCAGACATGCCCATTCATCAACCATTCTTTGCAGCTCAGTTACGCGCCGAGTTTTCGTACGTTAAGTCTCTTGCACAGTGGTATCTTTTAAGACAAGCGTTGATTATGCAGTAGCTTGCATTCAGTACCATATAAATTCTAAAAGGACGTTATGCATGAGTTTCCACCTCTATTTAAGTGGAATGTGGCGATGCTTTGTCACACACATACACAGAAAATCATCGTACAATCGTAAAACAATCTTAGACAATCACAGCCATTTAAGCCTTTCTATAACAAAACCCAGAATTTTGTGTTTGAGCAAATGAATGGTAAATAAAATGTGTCAGGGATTCCCTTTTTTTTTAAGGTTTTTGCACAATTCAGTTTTTAAAATCCAACTGGAAGGACTGGATGAACAAGACAGTCAACCAACTACAACTGTAGGACCTGCAGGGTAACGTGTGTGTGTATGTGTAGTAGGGGGGGTCATGTCTCCGTGAAGGGCCATGGGACAACACTGAATGCATATGAGTGAGTGACAGTGACGGAAAGAAATAACTGTGGTATTCAAGGGTGTCCGAAGCTCATAAGCCTTGCTTGGCCAGGGCAGCAGTGACATCCTGCGCCAGTGTGGAGAGCTGAGGCGACTCCAACATGTTGATGCTGCCGGCAGAGGACAGACGAGGGGAGGTGCCTCCTGTCTCGATGCCGGGGGAGTGGGTGACAATGATTTCTGCGCCATGGTCCACACGAGCTTTCGCCGTTTCCCGGAAGCTCAGCTTGTGACTTTCAATCTGATAAGTAGAGGGAGACAGATCAGGTCAAAGAAACAAGCTGTGACATTTGAAATGAAAGATTTTCCTGCACTTTTTTTTTTTTTGTTATTACCATTACATTTCCCCCTCCAGGCATATGGGTGGCATTGTCCAGGGAGCCAACCTTGGCGTGGGCCTTATCTTTAAAATCCAGCTTCACGTTCTCAATCCGTACATTACCTCCCCCTGAGAATATTACAAGAAAGAGAAGGAAACTGTAAAATCTATAAGGCATCACTTGCCTTAAGGCCACCTCTTCGACAAAGTAACACTCAAGGCAACAAATCCCAAGCTGTCTGTTTTAGGCTATACAGACACACCTAAAACAGACACACTGTAAAATAATAATAATAATAATAATAATAATAATAATAATAATAATAATAATAATAAGAAGAAGAAGAAGAAGAAGAAGAAGAAGAAGAAATTAAACGAAACTGCCATGAGACCCTATAAAAATGGACTGGGTGAGGCTATTTTGACAGCAAATCAATGATCTTAAAATAAATTCCCCCCAATAATATGTACAATTCTTCAAAATGACAAAGAAAAAATTATTTTTATTGTATGTTTTAAGTTTATTAAAAGAAAAAAACCTGATATATTCCATTTACCTTTGGCAGCAATGACAGTCTTCTTGGAAATGATCCTACACGCCTAAATCACCTTTATTTAAAGACTTTTTGGGCTCCAGTGGCCTTTAATTGACAGTAGCTTGACCGTGAAGTGGGTCAGAGAGAGTGGAAAGTGGACCTGCAGCAAATAGCCCCAGACTGGGATTCAAACCTGCCCCTTCGAAGTTTCATTTACTCTTATGGGCAGAAACCAGGGTAGCTATTTTCAGGTATTTCTAAGCCAGCAAAGTTTAATTCCAGCCTTCAACAGTCTGCTGTCTTGCAGTTTTTCAATGCTTCCTGCTTCAACACACCTGAGTCATTAATGGATCATTAACAAGCTTGTGCAGAGCTTAACAAGATCCATTTAATTTGAATGAGGCGTGCTGAAGCAGGGGAATACCTAAAACTTGCAGGATGATGGCTCTCTAGGACCCACATTGAACATCCCTCCTCTAAGTGCACTAGATTTTCACACTCCGTTATTTATTTATTTATTTATTTTTGTCACATGTGTACACACTCTAAAATCTTTTTATATGAATCCTACTTAATTTTTTGGGGTTTAGTAAAAACAACTTGATTTAGTTGATTCAATTAACTTAAAATCGAAAGAATTGTAGAACCAACTTCCGTTTGTAAGAAGTTTGTTGAATAGAATTTTTGTCCAAGTTAAATTATTAAGTATGTTCAACTCAGTAGTTCCCAAACTCATGGGTGGGCCCAGAGTTATAACGGGACTGGGTGGGGGGTATAGCACTGCTGTATTTGCACTGCTAGCAAAACATGAAAATTTGTGAAAAGTACCAATGGGCAAATGATGCTCAATCAACAGCAGAGATTTCAACTACCAAAAAAGGCAAGAAAATATGATGAGGCTTATGTTGCCTTGGGCTTAACCAGGTAATAGTCAAGTAACGGTAATGATCAATGGTGGGTAATGAAGACAGACCACAGTGTGTTTTATGTCTCAGAATATTAGTATATAAATGCATGAAGCCATACAAGTTACAACACCAATTGGGGGTGTCTCATTGTAAACACAAAGTCTGTTGATTACTTTAGAAATAAACTACTCAGCTGTCATAAATAGCAGAGTTGTTTTACTAAAGCAGCATCCGTTTTATGAAAAGCTTCCTGGTTTAAAACACCTCACACTATAGCAGCGGAAATGATAATTCCTTTTGAAACTAACACGGCACAGTAAGACAACAGTGAGACCTACTAAAATAATTTAGTACCAATTGTGTAAAGGCTGCAAAGACTCAGAGGACATGAAAATTCATCAGGAATTTAATTTTTTGTGATTGTTACCATTTAAAGTTTGAGTTATGCACTTTACTGTCAGTGTTATGTTTATTTTTAGACTATGTTGTTGGGATGTTTTGTTCTGTTAGAATGTTAAAGCTGGCAGCATCTGTGTGAAGGACAGTTTGTGTTATTCCAAAATTAGAAATAAAATTTATGACTGACATCTTTTGTTGGTGATTTGTCCAGTACCCCTTGCTTCGGTAACATACTTCCTTTTTAAAAACTAACATTACAAGCAAGAGTGTAAAATTAAAAACCTTGCAAGAGTTTTACAATTAGAAATCTCCTTCCTCCTCAAAGTGGAGTCTTGCAGGACGAGATTTTACGAGAATAACTTCTAATGTGCTAAACGCCATTAAATGGAAACACCTGCAAATCACAGTTGCATTTTGTTGGAATTTTAGAAATATCTGCTTAGCTACAGATCCCTTCTTTGAAAGAAACTATATGATTTGAGTAAGTCTGACTTAAAACTGTTGAATTAAACAAATTTACTAAGTAAACTTGTACAGACTTAATTTAATCGCTTGTTACCAATTAATTTATTTTATTTCAACTATTTGATTTTTACAGTTTATCTGGCTCGCTCTGAAAGTTTTCACTCAGAATTCCTCAGTTTTTTTTGTTTTTTTTTTGACAAGTGTGTCACAGAAAAACATCCCCACAGCATGATGCTACCACCTCCATGTTTGACTGTAGTAATATCAGGTTTTGCTTTTTGCTTGGTTTCCCACACATACTGTTGAGAACTGTAGTCAAGCACTTTCATCTTTCAAGCCAATCAGGTGCTTTTTGACAGACATCCAGCACATTGTCATGCAGTATTCAGTGAAAAATTGCTCCCTTCTGACTTTACTGCCATAAAGACCTGGTTTCAGACTTCTTCAGATTTAGATCAATGGAGACTGCTGTGTTTTGGAACACTTGGGAGTGATATTATACCAGTCCACAAATCTGTGCTGTTACAGAATCCTGTTTCCCAGACCTATGGATACTGATTAGTTTACACTCTGACATCCACCATAATCATATAAAGACAGTTGTTTTCTCTCTTAACAATGGTCAATAAATGAGGCTAATCACAGGTGGACTCCAGACTTTCATGGTCACATGTCTAAAAACCTGCAGCTGTGGCTGTGTAGTACCTGGTCTGTGGCGAATGTTGGACATGGAGCCACATTTGGCGGTGATGTGGCTTAAGTCGATCTTCTTGGTTTGGATTTGGACCTGCTGGAAACAGCAAATGCATAAATTAATATTAATGCTTACAAAAAAAATGCATAAATGAAGAAATGAAAATGCTGGAAATTGAGGTTTTGTCAGAGTCTTAGAAGAAGAAGAGCTATAAAGTCGTAGACATGAGACAGATGGCACAAATCAGCTGTGGAATGACACAATGAAGATTTATGGCTTGAGGCAGAGCTGATGGACTATTCGTGCTGTTATCACTTCCCTGGAGAAAAGTTAACATGAAAGCAAGCAGTAGTAGTGCATACATGACCACAGAATACAGGCACTATGGGACACTACAAGGAATAGGTGATTCTTTTAAACATCCACAGGTGATGTGAATGAATGTAACACTGATAAACCATGATTCTGTAGGTTGTGCTTCAAAATCATTTCTACCGTAAATGTTTGCAGGAATTTAGAAAGATTTGCTTGTGAGGCACAAAACACGGTTGATAAACATGAAACACTTCACAACTACATATCACAGACACATTCACACGCAAATGTAGACGTTTATCAGAATGGAAGAGATCGGAAAAAGAGGTTTTGGAATTTTTGCAAGTAACTCACATGTCCCCCGCCTGCTGTGTGGTGGACTTTGTCCAGGGAACCACACTTGGATTGAACATGGCTAAAGTCCAGCTTAACACTTGGAATCATGACCTGAGGATGAAATGTTGACTTTTTTTTTCCTTCTATACAAAACAAAAAGAAAAGGCTTCCCAAACAGGAGGTAAGACAAAAATGGCCGACAACATTCCTGCTTTCTAAGCAAAAATAATGCTTCCAAAGAGTCCAAATCTTGCATCTATTTATCTAAAAGTAAAAAAAATCTCAACACGCCTAGCAACCTGGAGTCTTGTATTTATGGAGTTTATGCTGGAATAAAAGGCATTAATAAACCTCCTGAAGCTTATCATGAAGCACAAAACACAACAGACATATCACTTGCATTATAAAAGAGAAATTCCTTTTGACAGGGGTGTCCAAAGTCAGTCCTCAAGTGTGCTGTCCTGCAGGCCTCGGAAGTTTTCTGCAGCAGCACGAATGAATCAGAATAATGGGTCAACATGCTCGGGCAGCACTTGACAACAGGTGTGTTGGAGCAGGGAGACATCTAAAACCTGCAGGACTGTGGCCCCTGAGGACCAGAGCTGGACACCCCTGCTTTTGGATAAAGGAGTCGTACTTCGGAAGTAAACCCTTCTTTTGCTTGCCCGAAGCAAGCAGATGGCAGACAAACAGATGGACACATAAAAGTAGCATGACAAGAGTAATAAAGCTGAAAAGCGAAAGAAAGAAAACAGAAGAAGAACAGGGAGAAAAGAAAAAAGCGTACATACATTGCCTCCTTTGGGTGTGTGCTTCAGATTATCCTTGGAGCCGCACTTTGACTGAACATGACTGAAGTCCAGCTTCTCGGTTAAAATTTGAACCTAAAATAAAATTAAATCGTAAAGAAAGAAACAAAAACACTATATGTGCCTCAGTAAGATAAATCTGCTTTGAGTGACTGAGTGTGTGTGTGTCCATATACAGTTATATTTAATATGTAATTATACTTTGCTTGTTTTAACGTGCACAGAGCTCTGAAAATGGTGAAACCTAGGTGAAAACAGTCTCATTGGGTGTGTTAAATGTTACAGAAGTGGCTCTAAAAGCACTGATTCTGTTGAAATAACTAATATTTTTAATAAGAGTAATAAAAGATAATTGTAGTATTTAAAACTGAAGCATTTTGAAAATTAATAAACATGAAAATGGTAAGAAGGCTTTCAGAAAGCCAATGTGTTATTTTGCTTTTATTTATATAATCTATATCTACATAAAATTGAACAAACCAGGTTAATGAATTCTTCCTCCATCTCTCCACCAAGTTCTATAAAACAATCCAATTAATGGGGATAAAATCTTGACTAACACAACCAATGAGTGTTTCGGCCTTGTGCACCACATTTGTGTTGTTTGTAAAATAAAAATAATACAAATGAAAAAGGCTCTGCTTAGTTTAAAGAGCACAGGGAAGAGAAATACAGGGTTAAGGATAAGAGAAAGAGTTCTGGGAAAACTAACGGAAGCTTGATTGTCTTCATTGTTTGTCCTTTTGTCTCCAATTATGCAGATGATAACCTCTTATCTATTTACCAGTAAAACATTTATTTGACTGTAAGTATTTTTATAACTAATTATTCATTTTTTAAACCAAAATTCCCACAAGATTCTTTTGTTGTTGGTGTATATATTTTAACTATTTGTTACATGAATATGAACAACACATTTTTCATGGAGGAATTGTCAATTATTGTCAAAAGTTTTATGTTGTACTTAACAGTAAATTGGTTTAGTTTAATCATTCTTGCAGTAATGCAAAACCAAACTTTAATATGCAACTAATAAACAGTTACTTTTATTGTCAGTCATTTGTAGAAACCAAAGATATTTAAGTTGCACAAGAAATGGCGGGAAATTCATACAAGCAGCAGCTGGCTGGAAGTATTCAGATATTTGAATTTTTTGACAATCAACTGTTTTGTTAAATGATGGTTTGAACTGCAAATGGAAATTCATTATTATTTTGAGGCTACAGTTATGGAAAATATCCTCCAAACACATAAAAATGAACAATGTCATATAGTGTAAATGTACATTTTTAAATAATAATTTTGTTTCTACTAGTAAAAACGGGCTCTTCAGTCTGATAGAGGTTTGACATGGTGGGATTCAGAGCGCAGAGCCTTCCACAAAGTCCCCTGTGCTGCTCCCCCCTAATGCTGCCAGCTTCATTTACAAAATTCTCCCATAAATCACTGGGGTTAATGAAAATTCGCACCTCTGCAGGACTGTGGGAACATTAAGAGTGAGCGTTGCCTTGGTAATGTGATTAGGACTCCACATGTTATTACTCATTCACACATCTGTTGCACCCCAAAGCTTTAAATGAGAGGATTTTTCTCTGGGATGACATTATGAGACGGAACTTAAGCTTTTCCTTTAAAAATGGCTTCACGACCAACTGGCCATCTTAGTATTTTCATGAAAGGCAGATTGTTTGAGGAAAATCCTAAAAAGCACTTATTTTATGTGAAATCTTTAAAAAATTCATAAGAGAAATTTATTTTATGTCCTTGATGCATCCTCAGTAAGTACCTCAGCCTGCTATATTATTAATATGCAGAGCTGGAAGGAAAATCCTGTGCAGCAATGATGAAAGCATCTCCCTGGGGTAAATGATTTTCCAAGCCAACAAAAAAAATTGGGGGATATTCTTAGGAAGATGGCCATTTTAGATCTAGACATTTAGAAAGACACTTGTGGTGCAATAGGGAGATTTAAGTAATAAAAAAAGAGAAAGATGGAAGGCCAGTTTGGAAAAGAGGCCTGAGGCAGAGGATAATGGTTCATCCAGGCTGATGGAGATGACAGTGGACAGGGCAGAGGACAGTCAGAGGAAACAGACACAATGACAGCAAAGCAGAGGTTTAGAGACAGGCCAGCGAGTGAGCACATGAGTGCTTTATGTAATTCCTACAGCTCACAGAGGTAAAAAGGAAGGCAGAAAGTAAGAAAATGGTAAGAGAAAGCCACTGTTTTGAAGACTCTCATCATCTGCACAGAACTACAGATACTGCACACCTCTACAGATGTTTGGATTATATCGTACTTTGTCCGTATTTATTTGCAGATGTAAATATTTCTGTTGCAGAGCTAAAATAAATCAGTTTCTCTAAATTTCCGGAAACATTAATACTCTTCCATGAAGTAGAAATAATAATAATGTAACATAACATTGTACTACACTGCCCCTATGTGGCAGAATTTGGTAACACTTTGAAATTTTGGGCATAAATCTGATATCTATGCCAATACTTCCTCCTGCTTTATCAACTTTAGAACCGCTGACAGATTAAGTAAATAAGTTTAATCATCTTGTTTTAATGCTAAATTTGGCTATTAAACTAAATCATGGAGCTTAATACTGCTGTGGACCTAAAACTACTACAAGATGTTATGTGTCCATGCCAAGCTATGGCTTATTGTTATAAATAAAGACTTCCCATCAAAACATCTAATAACTCTATCAAACCATCTTGTTCCAGCACTGTTATGTTACCTGTCCTCCTTTTGGCTGATGCTTTAGGTTGGCAGTGGATCCGATCTTGGACTTTACATTCTTCAGGTCAGGCAGAGGTTGATTGACAACCTTCAGCTGCCGCTGGGCGGAGGATGGTGACTTGGGCGGTGTCCGGATCACTGCCACCTTCTTTTCCTGGAGGATGCTGAAGGACTTGGGCGTATGGCTGCCAGGCGTGCGGGAGCCAGGGGTGCGGCAGGAGTAGCTTGGGGGTGTGCCGGGTGTGACGGCGGATGAGCCTGGGGTGGAGGCGCCGCTGCGGACTGACCGGGAACGGGCTGAGTCTGTGCCTTTTAAGGAGAAAATAAGGTTACTCAGAAAAACAAAGAGGATGAGGAATAGAAAGCAAGGAAACCTTTCTTGCATACAAATGAAGGGGAAAAAAATGCCTGAAACTATTGATGTAGCTCTAAATATGTTGATGATAACATGAAACTTAACACTAATGAAGGTTAAATGCTGCATAATTTATGCCAGATTTACTCAGTTTAACTAAATTAAAACAAACCAGATCAAACAAAAATGTTAGCCATGAACGGTTAGAGTACACAAAGGCAGCTGCATTCAAGCTTGTTGCTTAGTTACCAGGGAAGAACCAACAGGCCACAGGTGATGAATAACAACACCACACCTGTTTTTATGGATTCCACCCTTTCCTCTGATAAGGTAGCTGTGGGTTTGATAGCAACATTCCAAATACATCAAACATCTTCAGTCTCATCTAGTTTTGAAAGCTTCTTAGTTACAAATAGGTATGAAGCAGAAAAAACTAATATAAAGCTGAAAATCCAAATATGGTGGAATGCTATGTAAACATGTAAATGTAAAAAAAAAAAAAATGGAGTATGGTGATATGCAAATATAAACCAAAATTTAATTAATAAAAGAAAATGAGAATTTACTATTTCATGAAAAATATTACCTTATCTTAAAATGAGTTTAAACTGAAATTTTCAGACCTTGGAACAGTTTCCCACTTTTCCTCAGTTAATTTTTAAAGGTCCCATGTTATACATTTTTTCAACAATTTCATATGGGTGTTAGAGGTCCAACAACATTGTCTTGTGTGTCAAAATTCAGCCTTTGTCCTCAATTTCAGCCATTCCAAATGTAGCTCTTGTGAGCTCTAATGAGAACGGGCTGTTTCTGTGTCTGATCCTTTAAATGTTCATAAGTGGTGTCTGTCCACGCCCCTCTCTGGGAGAGGATCCGGCTTTCGCTGGCACCCGTTTCATGACTTTAGAGGGCGGATTCAGCTAGCCTGGGTGCGGGTCAATGACAGTATCCACTACCGGGGGCAGTGGTTATTTCCCTTTGTGACGTCACAAAGGGAAAGATCTCAGACTCACCCGTTTGAGCACAGATTCACTAAAAGTGAGAGAGGAGACAGAATTTTCTCATTTTTGGGCCTCATACACAGGCTATGAGGACACACATGACTGTCAGAAAACCTTAAAAAAATTATTTTTGCATAATATGGGACCCTTAATGAGCTTTACTTTAGTGAAAACAGCTGCATTTCTGGATGATATTCAGATCTCTTTGCATAATATAGGGCATAACCTGCCTTTGTGGATGGCATAGTAAACTGTGTTCACAGACAGTAATTTCTGAAAGTGTCACTAAGCCCATCTAGAGGTCCAGGACAGAATTATGACTGCTTTTAATGCACCTGAGAGCCAGAGGTCTCCCTCAATTATAAGCTTTAAGTAGCTTCCTTGGGGTGACTTTTCTTTTAAGAGACTCCACCTCTCTCAGGTGCTCTTTGTTTACCCAATGTTACAAAGCAGTTTTTGATTAACCTAGTTAGATGCAACATGTTGCTCCAGATGTTTTTTAAGTGCTACATACTTTATTTTTCTTGAAATAGTCAAATCTTACACTTTAAACATTTTACTGGGTTTCTGACATTTTGAAATCCTTCCATTCTGTTTTTATTACATTTTACACACCAGCCAACTATGTAGGAAAGTCTAATTTATTTATGGACATAAAACTTTCATTTAAAGACTGAAACCTGCAGACACTCAGTGTGGTTGAGGTAAATGAATGAATGCTAGTCTAGTAGAAGCCTAGATGTCACATGTTGATGAGGAGGGAGCAATAGACCTAAAGAGGAGCTACCAGGTGGTCTACCTGTCATACTAGGGGCTCTTCCAGACCTGCTGGCCCCTCTGGACTCAGTTCGGAATGCTTTTAGGGTGGAAGGAAAATCAACAAGGAGTTTGAAGGGAAATGAGGGACAAAAACAACAGAGCAGGGGGTGGGAGGAGTTACAATTTTAATTAGATGTTTTACAAGAGATTAAAGGCAAAGGAGTGTGTGAAATCTCACAGGTTGGCCTGGTGGGGGTGCTGTTGTCATCTTGTTCAGCAGCAGGGATGTGGCGAGTCAGAGACTTGGCCGGCCTGGGGAGAGATGACCTCTTCTCTGGGCTGCGGTACGTTCTCTCCTGAATCAAAACACACACTGCAGGGTTGATATTCAAGCTCAGTTACATCAACTGCGGCTACCGCTACTGCTCAATCCCTGCTTCCCTTTCGTTTACCTTCCCTGCCCATTTGTTAGGCAGAGGGGGTGGGCGGGAACATGCAGAAGAGGGACGGACCTCGTAGAGCTCCGCCTCCACAAGGGGACTCCGTTTAAAACTACAGGCGGAGCTGGGTCGAGGGGTGTGGCGATCGGACCCCACACTGCGCTGCACTGCCATCTTTAATAATACGGCCCTCGTAGGGCTCTAGATGTAGACATCAAGGAAGGACGGCATGCGGGAAAGACACATGATGTATAGAGACAAATAGATGGAGAAATGAAAAAGTGAGAAAGGATGGACTGGAAATAGTTCATGGAGTTCTTAATAAAGTTTACTGCACATAAAACTGTTAAAGATGATGTGACAAGACACATGAAGGAACAAAAGTATGCTGTGAAATGCATACAGTAATGTCCCTGTGTGACATTACTGTACATCCTAAGTGTGTTTTTATCTTTGAAATAGAAAATACACAAATAACTGCCATGTGATGTCTATACTCACAGATTTTCTCTGACGAGACTGACAGGAAGACAGGGCATGCGTGCAAAACAAAATTATTATGCACAGACGGAAAAAGAGAACGAGTACAGAAACACACGTGCAAAATAAGGAAAGTATCAGGATTGTCATGCCAACAGGCCCCATGATTTAGGAAAGAAGGATGTCTTATAAAATGTACAGAAACGTCATGCTATGAAGCTACTACATATTAAATTGTACATTATTTAAGAGATAATCCACAAATAAGAGCTGAGAACAACTATTAATGTGTTTTGGAAAAGAGAATGAAGGAAAGTGACAAATAAAGAAACTTATTTAAATCTATTTTAAACAAAACATAAGAGAATATAGCCTGCAGTAAATATAATGGAGTTTTCTTTCAATATATTTGACATGTAGATAAATTATAATATTTTTTCATACATATTAGCTTCTAAAAAAGGGACACACCTGCAGGTTTGTGTCCTAAAAATAAGCTCTAGAGTAGAATAGTTTGTAGTAAAAAGTAAATGGAAAAAGCTTGACCAAATCCTTTAGGTACACAGGGTGAGTATCAGAATTTATAGTTGCTGCTGTTATAATTTAAATAATAAAACAATGAACAACTCAATCTCAATTATCCATTCACTCCATCCTATCCATTCACTCCACCTTCACACTGTGGTGGTAAGTTAAATGCGTAGCCACGAGGGTCGAATGACTTAAACATGGCAGCCAATTTGCACCAATGGTCCCTCTGGCCACCACAAAACATTAATCTTCTTGCCAACATTGGAGGCAAGGTGGGTGAAGTGTCTTGCTTAAGGACAGCAATGGATTCAAACAAGGATTTGAACCACCAACCCTCCAATTATCAGATGACCCACTTTACTGAATGAGCTACTGCTGCCCCCAAGCTATTAAGGTACTAAAGAGTTAATTACAATTAAATTAAAAAGCTGAATACAAAAATATCACTTATACCAACTTCTACACTCTCTCACTTAAAGATGATGGATTTTTGTATTACCACACCTCAAAAACTGACGTAGAAGTTTGTTGTGCAAAAATAATGAGCAGGAAAATGCTGATTATATTACTACCCTTTGTGAGTGTGTGTGCACAGATGATAAGACTTACAGTGGGCCTCTCTCTGGACTGCGGGGCCACACTTAGGGGTTGATGGTGTTCCATACCTGTGAGGCAAACAAACCCATGCTCAATGCTAAACAAGCTACAACATATGTTTACAAGTGTAACACACATGCTCAAATACATCCATGTAATGAACAGACAGTTTAGAAGTAAAAACAATGGAGCAAACAGCGTTTCATTGGGCAGAAACAGCAAACAATATAAATACCTCTGGTACATGTTTAGCTTTGCGTCACATTTCAGTCACTCTTGCTTCACATTCATAGACATTTTCACACAATTTTACACAACACACAACCTTCAATATGCAGCCATTTTCAGTAATGATGCACTAGTGGCATTGCAGTTAAGGAAAAAGAGTGACACCAGATTTCCTATCACCACATATTAAATTCAATATACAACAAACTAAAGCACCACTGAGCAGAAATAAACATGAATATGAAGCCAAGCAGGAGTAAAAAACTCCTTCGGACAAATGAGAAATAAAGATGCAGCAGCTGAGGTAACAAAAATATGATATTTTAATAATGGATCAACAGCACATGATGTTTGCCAGCTACACTGCACCTGCTCGATTCCTCAATGAGCCATCAATAGAGAGAGCAGAATCTTTAATGCATTTCACTATATTTATGCAGCTGTAGTCCAAAACTAATTTCTCCATGGAATAAGCAATCACAATGACGCTTTTTTGGGGGGGGAGGGGGTTCAAATTTAATCCACAAACTCTCTCTATCCACGGCGCTGGTACCTGGTGACTATTGTTCACCTGTGGCCTTGCGTCTAGCAGAGCCATGAAGCAGAGCAGGCCTAGGATGTCTGGCTGCCACTTTGGCTCCACTCTTTCGAGATGGAGAGCGACTTTGGAGGGCTGACACCTTATTCTGGTCAACCCTCCTCAGGCCGACTAGCAGAGAGGAAAGACAGGATTATACCAACATGCAAACCTCTGTTAAACATAGACAAACCTGGGCTTAATATCAAGTTAAAATCATAAGTCAGTATAAATAGTCTTAACGCAAATATAAATTTCACAAGCAGTGTTTCTGGCTACACAAAAAATACTTGGATACAGCGTAGGAACCTTTTTTCTTCTTTATCTCTTCTCTTGTTGGATGGTGGATGGGTGTTTTGCGTGACACTTTACAATCAGTGGGGCTGGGGCGGGTCCTTCCTCTGCCAGGGCCCCGTTTAGTAGGTCTGTCCACCACCACAGGTGTACTGGTAGAACTCTGGGTCTGAGGAAGAGCTTCAATTTGCTCAGTCATAATACTTTTGTCATCATCTGTAGCGAGAGGGATCATAAGAGGCCTAATTCTCCACACTTCTTGCTAGCTAGAAACTAGCTTAGAACAAAAATACAATTTACAGACACAAGTTTTCTGATGCTAGCTAGTTTTTGACACAAAAAATTAAGTTAAATATACAATAGAGGCCACTAACAGTAATCGTACAAGTGATATACTTTAAAAATGTACAAGTTCTGGGTACCTTGTGAGTCCATCCAGCCACTGTCTGTGTCAAGTATGGACACGGCCATGGTAGTTTCATCATTAGCTGCTTCATCGGTTGCTTCCTGACCAATCTCAACATCTTTTTCCAATCTCTCATCATCTTCCTCCATCATTTTCTTATCTTGTTCCTCAACTATTATACCAGAACCAACTTTCTTGACTTCCTTCTCCATTGTTTGGTCTTTCTTTGATTCTTCATCCTCTGCTATCATTCTTTCCTCTTCTTTTTTAAACACTTCCAAGTCTTTATCTTCACCTCCCTCCTCTGTCTGATGTGGTAAGTCATGGTCAGAACATGGAGAGAGGTGAGAACTGTCTGTTGCAGGCTCCCCATCGTCGCTGTTTATGGCACTATGACTCCATTCTTCGGCTCCAGACTTTGGATCATCCTCCAGCATCTCATCACCAACCATCAACCTCACCGGCTCGTTCTTTGGCTCTTCTCTAATTTCACCCTTCTCTGGTTGATTTGTCTTGGGGCACAAAGACTCCTCAGCTGCCTCCATCATCTCTTGAGGCTCTTCAGCAATCTCAATCTCAACATCATCCTCTTCCTCTGCTTCTTCCTCTATGTGTGCTTGAGGTATAATAATGATTGGGGAGGATTTTTGAGGCTTTGTTGAGCTCTCTGCTAGAGTCAGTTCTTGTAACTGGATTTGAGTATCTTTCTTATTGAAAGGCTTTGTGGTGCTTAGATGGTCGGCAGCGTTTGAAGTCTCTTGCTTTTCTGTTCCTTCTAATTTGGCCGTTTTCTCACTTTTAATTATTTCATCATATTTGTTTTCCTTGTTCTCCGGTAAAGGATGGGACGATGCCGAGTGTGTGGTCATATCAGGCTGATTACCTTCTTCTTCTGGATCTTTGTGCTCAGACTGTGTCTTATCTTTTTCTAACTCTAGTTTGGCATCAATCCTCTCAGATTTTGAATCTTTTTTTAGGTCCTCTGTATTGACTTCAGTTTCTGAGGGTACATCAGCTGGAGACATAGTGGTGGGAGTCAGGGGTGCTTTGTTTTCAGTCTCTGTGGGAGTGAAAGTAAATGAAGTGTCTGGAGGGATGGGAGAAGCTTCCCTTGAAGGGTCCTTTTCAACATCTACCTCGGGGATTGCTTGGATCTTTAAGTCCCCAGGCAGGCCAGTCTCCAGACGAAATTCATTCAGTCGATCTTTTGAAGTTGTCTTTGGAATTCTTAAGCGATCCGGTTTTATTCCACTTGTCACAGCTTTTTCCAGAATCAAGGAAGTCTTCACTGGTGAACCTTTCTTTTCCAATGTTGTTTTTTGAGATATTTCAGGGGTTATTTCTTTATGATCTTCTTCTTGTTTTTGTGCTTGTTCACCTTCCATGATGACACCAAGGTTAACTTCCTCTTTAGCCTCTGCTGAAGGGAAATGCTGGTTTGGAGAGTCTCCAGGACTGGGTACATCGGCAGGAGAAGGCATGGGTGCTGAATACTCACTAAAAACACAGTATCCAAGTTTCTCAAGCTGATGTTCCCCTCTAGAAGTTTCATCTGCCAAGGCAAGCCTGGCCAAAGAACTCCCCACCAGGGATGATACATTGGCAGGCACTGACTTTCGTCTCATGTAGTCAAGTTCCCTCCTCTCTTGTGATGGCTGAGGCAGGACTCCAGCCAGGTCCAACATATCAGATAGGCTTCCTGATTGTTTCAAACTAGATGTTTGCATGTCAGAAGGTGCTTCTGTGCTTGTGGGTATTTCTTTAGATGATGCAGTGGATGTTGGGGAAATGGAAACTGCTGGTGGACAACAGGCTGTCTGACTCTCCACAGATGAAGTTGAAGGAGAAACCTCAGATTCAAAGCTTTCACTGGCCAGACACAAGCTTTTTGAGAAGGTCCCTGACTCGTCTCCTATCACCACTTGTCCTGCTGAAGACCCAACAGCAGTGCTGACGGAGAGACTTATTTGTTCTGAAGTCTTTTTACAAGGTGATGTCCTGACTTTTTTATCCTGTTCTTCCAGCCTTTGCTCATGGGCAATTGGATTTTCTCCACTCAGGGTTTTCTCTTCTGTTGTGCTGAGTTCATAATAACTTTGTGGTGACACCTCTTCATGGCTTTTAGAAGATGTCTCAAAGTAGGTTTTTGATCCCGAATCAGGCTCTTCAAGTGTATCTGATGTGGCTTTTACAGACGTTCCTGGTTCTGGTATTAATGTTACCGTTTCTTGCCTTTGGTCAACTTTCTGTATGCCACTGTTTTCATCTTCCTCACTTATTGCCTCAACCAGCTCAACTTTTTGCTTGCTTTCATTTAAAGGACCTCCTGATTCACTTGGTATTCCCGCAACGTCTTCTGCCTTTACATTTGATGGGTCCCTTTTCTGTAAAAGTTCTTCATGCTCTTTTATGTTAGACTCCAAAAGCATGACGATCTCATCTTTTTTTTCTTCATTGGCTTGTTGACTTGTAGATGTATCAAGGGGATTTTTCTCTGTCACAACGGGAAGGGGAGGTTCATTCCTGGCAAGTTCTTCTTTTTCAGGTTCTGCCTTGCCAGCAGCCACGTGCAGCAATGTCACATGGTGTTCATCTTCTTTCATTGCAGACTCACAAGTTGCCATACTGATGCTTTCCTCTGGGTGGGCTGTGAGTTTGAAGGATATAGTACATCTTTGTGCCTTTGAGTCATATTAGTCAAAAGCTTTGCTTACAGCCATCCACAAAAGCTAGCCCATACAGTCAAGCTGAGGCCTTCTGCACAAAGATACGGTAGCTCTCCATCAAGCAAAACACACAGCACAGTGTATTTTGTGGCAGGCCACAACAGCACGGGGAGGGGAGGGGGGTCACAGCATCTAAAACAGCGTGCAGAAGTGGAATGAAGGAATGAATTGCATGATGTTAAATGATAAGACATAATGATATACCAGTAAATTGAATTCCTATTGCAATATATGAGGAGTGAGAAAAATGGACTACATGATGATAGAGAAATTATTTTATTTGATTTACTGATCTTAATCATAGTTTCTATTCAAAGCATGAACATACTGTGGATGTGAGTTAATCTTAGACGATGAGTTAAATTTATCAAGTGGTACAATCTTTATTATTATCCCGATAAATGTCCAATGAGCGAAATTTACAGCACAAAGTGTGTCATAAGCAACAATAGGAAAACATGATTCATTTTTGACTTTGAATGAAATGAAATGAAATCTACGGCAACACACTCAAAACATACTCATGAATGATTTGTAAGGCACCTAATCAGGTGGGTGTTCTTGGAGACGACTGGTTCACAAACAAAATTCCAGCAAAACCCACATAAAAATATACAGACAACTAATTCTGCAAACATTTACATCTACAATGACACTTAAGACAGTGATACTTGCATTTGCAATGTAGCTGGCAAGAGTAAAGTGCATAAATAATCAACTTGTATATAGTTGATCAGGTGCTTGTAGAAAGCAAATGATATGTTTTGCATGAAAAGCACAGACCAAAATTTCACATCATTTTGCATGTGGCAACTTCAAATACTCAAGCATAAGCTTTAGGAATTCAAAGCAACAAAGCAACAGGAAGGTTGGCAGCAAAGCTGGAGCTGCACAAGAGTTACATGCTAAATAGGTAATGGGCAACACATTTGCTGAAACATACTCTCATATCACATTGCTCACACATACAGTGCCCTCAATCAAACTGTATTCAAAAGCACACACACCTTTTTTTGATGGGCTGTGTTCACCTTGATGACTTCCCCCATTCAGAACCTCAGGTGTCTGGGCTTCCTGGAAGCCCATAGCCTGGGGCTCTCTTAAATAATCTGTCTTTTCTAAGAGCATCTCTCCTGGCTGCTCATATGCCACTTCCTCCTGGTAAGTGCTGGGCTCTTCTCGAGCCTCTTCCTCATCCTGCGATTGACTGACAACCCCTAATTTATCTTCTGTGAGTAGGTAAGGGAGACACATTGATGAGACATGGGTGACAACAATGGGTTACGAGACACTTTCAGCTCTAATAAAGATGCATGCGATGCAGTCAATGCACCTTCCAGTTTTTATGGACAACACTGAACACGACACAACACTTTGAACATCTATGTTATTTTTGGATTATATCCCCTATTAGTAGGTCCAATCTTCAAACATATTTAAATGTTATTTGCAAGTTTAGTCCTCTGCTAACCATGTTGTTCCTGCTCATCTTGTATTTCCCTGCAATGGAATATGGAATCAGTCCTGGTTCATCATTTTGGAAAGTAACTGGTGTTATCCCTTCCTCTACAAGTTGACATAAATCACTGCCATCTGTAGCCTAAGATGGAAGAGATGAAGGACTTATAGACTGATTATTTTCAAGATGTTTGTCATTGTGCCAGCAAACCGAGTCAGCAAAGAACCACAACTATGGTGGCCAGGAAGCACAAAACAATATTACAAAAAGTGAAACACTTTTACCAACGACAAAGCAACTTTACATTGACGTACATTGTTTAACAATCTTCGAGATGGTTTTACATCTTGCAAAAGACCCATCAGAATCTGTGATCACAGGAAGCAACAGCATACATTTCTCTGCATGTATGTCTTAGAAAATGAAAGTCTTGAAAGCACTTGTACTGAAGTCTGAGTTCATTATAACGCAGGTTCAGTAAAGTCACACATTCTGATGGCTATGTCACCACTTTAGTCTGAACTGTTCTAACATAATGTGACCCTTGTATAGCCAGGATCACAGGAGTCACCATTTCTGATATCTATCAGAATTCGTGCCTTTACTGTACCTACATCATAATGAACTCAGACTTCAATAAAAGGGTTTTTCAAGACTTTGCTGGTCTTCTAAGACGTACATGCAGAGATTCTGATGGTTCATATCTTTGTAATTGTGTTTCCTGAACTTGTAAAAGTGTTTCCGTAAACTTGTAAAAGTGTTTTGCAAGATGTAAAACCATCTTGAAGATTGTAAAAGTGTTTCGCTTCAATGATGTCAGTATTGTTTTTCACTTCCCGCCCCATTTCTACTGCTCTAGTGTTGGACTTAGAGCAGTCACCCACAACAGCAGGTGTTGCTACTGAAAAAAAAATGCTGCGATGCAAAAAAAGAGCACTAGCTTAACATGTAGAGGACATTCATTTTCAGCACTTTTAAAGAGTTTATTTTGAGATTTGGATGGGTCACCTGCTTGCACTCTCTTCACTCCAGCTCTTTCAAATGTGCAATATGCACAACACATAAAATGCTGCAGCAATCAGGCGGCCAGCTGAAACTACACCAAAACACCCAAAGGTCCAGGCATTGTCATGCTATTTGGGAGGTCAAAAGCAACGACCACAAACTGATCTTGACTGGACAGGCAGCTGATAGACGATTACATCTAGCAGGATGGCAATCTGGTCTAGTTAGATGGTTAGCAGAGTCTGATATTTCAAAATGAAAAATAACACATTAGTAGAGACATCTAGCCCATTTACATGCAGTGAGACTGCATGAATGTAAACTTTTGTGATTGCATGCCACATGCAAACTGAATGACAAGAAATAAGGCATGATCTCTGTGTATAAAGAGCTGAAAGTCATTCTGTGATTTCCCCTTGGAGAAAATCAATATACAGAATGAACAAAAGAACAACAAATGATATTCTGACAAGGCAAAGGAGATATGGAGTAAAGGGCTCCAGTGGCAGGTTATGTACGGTTGCTTGAAGGAATAGTGTTCAGTCATTTAATTTACAGTTGACTTATGTGTGTGAATACTGAACTGATAATAATTAAATGAATCAAACTGTGAGCAGGACAGAATAGTGTGGCACATGCTGTAAACTCAAACCGGTGACTCATTGGTCAGCTAACATGCAAAAAGATAGAAAACCTTTAGATGACCAGGAGAAAGAGGCTTGAGACAACCTCTTTAAATCTGGAAGGTTTGGTGTTACATAGACAATTGTGCCACTCTCACCACCATTCACATCCCTGATGTTCTAAAACAGTTCTAAGTGAATGTACCTTGTGCCACGGGCCCACTCTGCTCAGCGGATGGAGAGGGGGGAGGGGAGGGAGGCAAATTGGCTGAGTCATCCACTGTGAAAGCAGAGAAAAAGAGAAAGACACACCGGGAACACGAGACATGGATGGGAGGAAGGAAATGAGAAACAAATAATTGTTGACCTTGTCTTTGTATGTGACCTCCCTTTGAATTTACCTGCAGAGCAAGTCTTTTTGTTTACCGTTTACTGGAGGTAGAGGCAAACAGAGCACTAACTCTCCTTAGGTGATGTAGAAATTAAAAAAAAATTGCTTCTGACCATCCTTTTTAAATGTAAAAGTAATAAAAAAAAATGCACTTAAAAGTATTACTTGTGCCCATCTAAATATCCCAATTTTAATATCTTGTTAACTGTGATTCCAAAAAGTTGAGACACTTTAAAATGTGGATAAAACCAAAACACAATGATTTTTTTTTTTCCACAACAGAACTTAGAAACCAAACGTTTAAACAAGTGTTTTAAGTAGAACAGTTTATTATGTCATGAAAGATTTTAGCTCATCTTGAATGGCAGCAACACATTTTAAAAAGTTGGAAGGCAATGAAAGGTTGAAAAATACATGATAATAAAAGAAAAAAAAACTGGAGGGACATGGTATAGCTAATTAGGTTAACTGGCAACAGGTCAGTAACATGACCGGGAATAAAATGAGCACCTGAGAGAGGATGAGTCTCTCGGTAGTCAAGACAAATCTATACATTGTCTTTGCAATATTCTTGATGTAAAATTGGGAATATTCCGTCACCAAAATGAATAAAGAAAGCCAAAAAGCAAAACTGGATGCCCCTAATCCTGGGGACCCTCTGTGATCACAATTTAAAAAAAAAAAAAAAACAAAACTGCCATCTTCTCTGGGTCAAAGCTAATTTAAAATGCAGGGAATGTAACACTGTTCTGTAGTCAGACCAATCAAAATTTGAAATTTTTTTTGTAAACCATCTTGAATTCTTAAGATTTCTCAATCTTTAATCGTTGAATCTTGAAAGACCACAATAAAATTGACAACTTGTGCATCTGGAAATCACCATCAATTTGAAAAGGTATAAGGGAAAGCCTCGCACATTTAAGAAAGACAAAGCTAAATCTCAATCTGTATCTATTATACAACAGCATGGTTTCACAGTAGAATAGTCCAGGTGTTGGACTGGACCAGAACCATGGAGCCATAAAGTACAAAAAAGAAGAACTAGGACTGCTGAGCAGATAGAATGAGACAACTCTCCTCTCCAAAAGGTCTAGCAGCTGCTCTCCTTAGTTCACAGATGTTTACTAAATTTTGTTAAAGAACACACTAGAAAACATGGTGCTATTTCAGCTTTTTGTTATATGCTGTTGCAATTAAATTCAAGATGAGCCCAGATTTTTTCTAAAATAGCAAAATGACACACGTTTTTTATGTTCTAATTAAAATAAAGCATTGGTTAATATGATTTGCAAATCATTGCATTTTGTCTTTATTTACACTTACTCTGCATCCCAAGTGTATGGAAACTAATAAATAATAAATATTTAGGGGTTGAATGTTTTTTGTCTTAGATACTGTATTTGCATGTGTTTATTTCCCAGTATTTGTACAACAAGCAAGATTATGAAAGGCAACCACTTCTAAAACACTTCTGGTCTAGTTGCATGAAGCACCGGACTTTTAGGTGGTCTTGCCCATCAGAAAACTTTGTCTGCGTGGATCATTTGTGGACATAGTTTTATTTGTTTAACTGCCTGGGGGGGATTGATTGCCCTTGCCAGGCATCAAGGAGCCTATTACAACACACAGCTGTAGACCCATCTGGCGGCATGTGTGGGCAATCTAATAAATGTCCGACACTACTCTGCATTCACATGTTTATAAACACTCTCGCAAATATACCATGTACCTACCTGTCGTTCCAGGGTGTGCAGCTGCCCCACCATGGTAACCATTCTCCCTGTAGGCAGAGCTGTAGGCGGAGTAGCCGTTCTCGCTGTTCTCCTGGCCGTTTGAGGCCCAGTGCTCCTCTGGCTGCCTGCCGTCTGCCATGCCTGCCTGCTGGGAAACTGGGGAGGGGACGGGTTGCCTGGTAGATATGAGGGGAAAGAGAAGGGAAAAATAAGAGATGAATCCAGAACAGGGAATGAGCTATACTGATTCAACCTGCAAGATAGAGTTTCATGAACCAGCCACCAGAGGGAGTCAGATGCCATGCTGTTTTCTGTAACAACACTAATGGCCTTTGTCTCAGCATCCATGTGCTGACACAGAAGGCAAAGCCTGACAAAATAACTGTATCTTATTGTTTCTTTACCTTAACAGCGCGAATGTACATGGCACACTTACCGTATTAGTTAAAATACAGTCTTAATAGCCCAACATCATTTCAAAACACAGCATGAGAAGATGCATCTAAATTTTGAAATGATGTATAGTTCCCAAACCAACATATTTTATTCTACTACTTATTCTACAGTCATTTAGCAACTTACATCTGAAGGTGGGTAGGCAGTAGTGTTAAGGGCCTTGCCTAAGGACCCAACTGCAAGGTGTTAATACACATCCCCTGTAGGATTTAAACTCAGGTCAACCATATGAGAGACAGATGCCCTGCCAACTACACTATCCAACATAATAACCTGTAGTAGAGAGCTCACAGAATATGAAAGTGGAAATATATTTAAAGCAACCTTCATAGCCCCTTACTAGGTTGTTACTATGGCAACAAGAACAGGTCTTTTGGGGGGTCTAGCAGATGGATCTGACATGCTTGCCCCACTCAAATAAAAAAAAAAGCTCATAAGCACAAGTGCCGGACATGACAGGAGTGGCTATTATTTCTAACTGCTCTCAATATAACAGGCTCTTTTCAACTTATTACAATAACAAAAAAAAAATCTGTTCTATCTTCACCAAAATACTTAAATCCTAACAAAACTTATACTCTCATAAACACATTGTTTTCCTCTTAAGAGGATACAAATAATGTTACTTTTTAAATAAGATTAGCAGGGGGCCATCTAATGCCCAGAAGCGTAGCTAAAAGAATCACCATCATCAAGCAGCTGCAGCTAATTTAATCTCATCGTCACCACTCCCAGCAGGAAAGCAAAAAAGTTTGTTTCCTAAAATGTCAGTTCTCTTTGTTCAATGCATCTCTTCCACTCTGTCCTGCAGTGCTGCATGGCAACAGGCTTGCAGCAGTTGTGGTAAATGTCTGCTGCAGTGTGAGGATCAGAAAAGAAAAAGAGAAGAGGGAGGAGGAGGAGAAAGACCGACTGACACTCAAAGATACTGGGCCAAACTGTCTGAGAGAGAATCTGAGCCCAGGGCTGAGTCACAGGCGAGTCTGGTCTCAGCTGTTGCTAAGGAAGAAAACTTGTGCATTGACAGGCCCCTGGTGCTGATGGTGATTTTGCGACTGAACTGACCTGGTTTTGGCTGCTGTTTTGACAATATCGTGCCACTCTTGACACACTGTCCCTGCAAAATGATGCCCTAATATTGGCAGCTGCTTGCATAAAGCTGTTCAGTTTCTTCTTTTAGTTACAAAATGCACAGCACACCTTGCATTCCCAAGATTAAGTACCTAAAATTATTTGTTGGATATGATGGTGACCATGAAAAATCTACACTAGAAGCAGACTGCAGTCTTTTAATACACCTGATTTAAGGAAATCTAAATTTAAATCAACTTTTTGATTCACACTATTAGCTGTATGCTATGTCTCTAAATTTGTCTTATTTATATTCATGTATCAGAAACATTGAAATATAAATAGAAATAAGTTTGTATTTATTATCTTTGTTGCTGTATTTGATGCTGTATTGGTTTGAGCTCCATGACCTTGGTAATTAATAAAAGTTGATCTAATTGACAATGACAGCTAAGGTTTACAACAAAAATCTTGTAAACTTTGACATAGTGGTGACTTGAGTATAAGACAACTCATCATGTCAGATATTACTCGTGTACAATCCTATGTTTAAATTGTATTTAAAGTAGTTCCTAACCAGATGTGTCTTGGTGTGTTGCTAGTACAAAATTTACACTAGTCAGCAGAAATTTCACCCATTTGAAATCATTTAGCTCTTTCAGCATTTATCTATTAGCCATTATGCTAATCCACCAATTTTCCCATTAATCTCTAGTCTAGTTAGCAAATCATGTAAACTTTATATGCTATAAATTACTTTTTGCTAAATGTATAAGCTGTTAATCACTTTCAATGACCGAATAAAGAATGTTATTTATTACTTGTAGTTAACTGGAAACTGTATGATTACTTTTATCTGAATATTTAAACTGGTTTTATGTTATTTTTTGTTCATTTAAATGTACAATAACAGTTAGCCCCATTCACATTCCTACTATTCTGTGTAAGAAATTTAAAATTTACTTTCATGTTCTCGCTTTTTCTAACCAGCAACTAATCTGAACTGAATGTATTCAAATTAATAAGTTAAAAAAAGAAAAAAAAAAGTTGAAGAAGAAGAAACTTTGTCTTATCAAAGTCATGCTAGTGTAGTTGCAGCTAGCCAAAAATGTCTTCTGTCCCTGTAATCAAAAATGGATTTCCACAATAACGGCCTAAATCCAGCTGGTCAGGCTAGAATTCAGGTCATTGCTGATGATCCAGATTTGATCAAAATGCAGCTAAATTAGCCAATTTTCAGCTTAAATTGGCCCAAATCCATACATCAAAATCTAAGTTAAACCTCGTGGCTGCTTTTGAGCTTACACTTTGCCTCATTTAGCTTGTAACTTTCCTTTGGTCTTGGTGCTATATTGCCTTCCTTTTAATGTTTAATTCACCAAAACAAATTCTAACTTTGGAAATTTATGCCAAATAGTTTTCTTCTCTTTTCTCCAGGCACATTTTTTCATCCTGTCTAATGTGAACCAACATTGCTCTCTATTCCCCTTTAGCTGTTTACGTCTTGATAGGATAAATTGTATAAAGTGTCAATCTTCACAAAAAACACCAAAGATGAAGGTTAAATGAGACATATCCATTCAGTGAATGATTTTATCGCAGTAATAATCTCTCAGAAGACCTTTTGTAAAACAGTCTGTGAAATGGGTCTGCCATTTCTTTCGCAGATAGTTGATGAAGTGGAAGAATTGCTATCATGAGCTAGAAAAACATGTTAACTACCTGCATTTAGTCTTTGGTGACATTAAAATGCCCCTAGAGCCTTTAAAAATGTCTAAACCCATGTTGCCCTTTACATTGAAGCTAAATAGTCTCTGGACATGATGCTATTGTATTAAGCTATTTTGTAGAATCTATACAGTGACCTTCATATTTTCAGAGGCAAGAAGCCTGCTCAGCATGAGGTGTCCTATTAATGAAAGGGTTAAATCAACAGCACCAGGAGTCAAAGAAACACTGTCAGAACTCATCATATCTCAGTACTGATGTCTTAAATTGAACACGCTGCCATGCTTTCTTACAAAATGAGTAGTTAGGTGTTGCAGCAGTTACATGGCTCTACCTTCCACCCCCCGCAGCCCTCTTTTCTACCGGCTATACCCCACTCGAGCCCTAATCCAATCTCACTTCACTCCCTGTCTGTGCCTCACACCCCCCACCCTCCACTCCCCACCCATCAACCCCACCTCAATCTGGGTCAGCCATCATGCCTTCATTGAGCGCCATTCACATCGGAATGTCACCATCCATTTAGGAGAGAGGATCTCTGGCAGTCTGTCTCAGTAGGCCAACCTGGCCTTAATCTCGTGTGTGAGCGGCTGAGTGTGTGTCTGAGAACCTCTGTGTCTGCAGCTTGGATCAGTATAGTCCCTGATTTAGGGAATGATTTTCTACTCTCTAGTCTTCCATGGGATGATAAACCTTTAGCTACAAGAACTCCGGCGTTGTCATCCAAATGAACATTTTGTATATATTTAAACTTTCACACCTCCTTTTCTCCATGTTTTACAGACGTATTTATCTAATGTCTTTCCAGTGAGGAAAATAAAAAATCTTAATTTAACTGAAGGAAAGTTCTGAGCCTTTGTTTGGATTCTAACATGAGCACTGGACTCATGCTGTGATTCTCCACCATTCTTTAGTGACTCAACATTATGAAAACTTTTTTATAAAAAGCATCAAAAACCACCGGACAGACTCCCTGAAGCTGTGTTTGCCAGATTATGTCCCATCTGGCTTTACCTCACTAAGGTAATAGGATTTTATGTCGTTAATCTCTACCTGTTGGTTCAATAGTATCTTGATTTTAGCTTTTTCCCTCCTTTATTTCATCGTCCTGAGACCAAATAAAATGCAGATTATCCAAATATCTATTCTATTCTTTTATATTGTTTATTAACCATATTATATATTATTTATTGCAATTTCCCTTAGAGAATAATATATTATTTTTCATTTAATTTATTATATTAAAACATTTCAGTTATTTGAATTACTTTGTCCAATTTATGATACTGTATTTTAACAGCTTGATGAGTCATGTTACATAATTTATGTAAAAATGTATAAAATATGTGTAGATAAAACACAGCAATTTTGCTCAATAGTAATAAAGACATATTTTGCAAGCAGACCAGAAACTTTGGTTAGCAGGAAATTTTAGTAAAAAGCATCTGTTTAACGAAATGCATAAGGAAATTTATTTAAAACATCACATTTAAATGCAAGTTGAGTTAAGTGTGAGTATTGCTGTATGCTGTGTTGCTGTTCATCCCACCAAACTAGCTGTGAAGATGACAGCGGGAAGGTAAAAGTGACTGTGAACTGTAAATAACCCTCTGTGATGGCCTCCTCCTCCTGTGCAGTAGCAGATTAAGCTTCGCTGAGTCAGTGAGGGAGTTAAAGCATAATGAGCGCTGCCAGGGAAGTTTGAATGAAATGCATAAATGGTGAACCCCAAGCATGACGAGAAAGGCACGTGCACACAAGTAGACATGAACAAGAGGCAGGGAGAGCAATTTTCACTATGTACAGATTAAGTGTCGTAATACCACCAGTATGGGAGCATGAGATTATATCACATCTATGTCACAGTTAGTGACGAACAGCAGTGTTTCCTCTTATTACTCTTGAAGCTTCTACATACTGGATGTTTAAAGTAGTAGTTATCTGTTTTTTTATTAACACTAATGTATCTGCAGGCATCATATTTTTTCAATACGTATTTAAACCAATGAGAGAATATTTTTCTATCAAACACTGAAGTTAGCTTTGCTCTAATTTGCAGTAAATTGGTTATTCTACCTTTTATTTTTTCAAATTCTGCTTGAATCAACATCTCTCCATGTTAAAGCTTGCTCCACTTTTGATCAAGGGACATAAAAGTTAAAAAATTTTAGCTAAATATAAAAAAAATATGGTATGGGCTTGTGTTTTCTAAACATTCTTCAGTTGAGAAACAAAACTAGTAAAAGAAACACTGAAAAGTGTTTTAAAGCTGCTATGATATTCCTTGTGAGGCCCCAGAATCAGAATTCTTGCCCAATTTTCCAATCTGAGAGCGCTCTGATTGCTGACTGCTGCAGGTAAGACAATTAAAACATAACACTAGGAGGAGAAAAAAAACACTACTTATTATTATATAGGAAGTTATCATTTATGTCAGCAGCTCCTGATAAAGACATCACCAGCTGCTGTCTTTGGTTTTAACTGGAAGATATTTAAACGTGATTAAAGGCAGCATACTAATGAGAGCATTCTGAATAAAATTTCACTCTACAAACTGAGGTTGAAGACTTGTGTTCTCTGCAACTTAACACCAACAGACTTGTGTCCATCTCTTTATTTCAGTGTCTAACCTCATCAGACAAATAGATGCTTCCTGGAATATACATCAGCCCCATCCGGTGCTCATGTCATTGTTCCCATGGTGATTTTGAGGCCCCAGGGTTGAAAGGGTTGGCTGTAGTCAGAAGAGGATGTTAGCTGCAGACCATGTTATGGAGCCAAAAATAGGTCACCAGATCCTGCAGGCAAGCCCCTCGAGGGTCCTACCTAACTGCGCTGACACAAATGGGAGCCGAGCCATTTAAACCAGTCAATACACCAATAGCTGGCTGCAGATCAGACTCTTTGTTATGTTATAGTTTTATGATGGTGTTGTGGCTGGAGATTGTTTTAATGTAGAGATAGAAGTATTTTACATATTTAGGACTTGTTGCAATCAGTAAAATCATACTTTTTGGGGTATTTCTAAATATTATTATTTAATGTGATGTTTATTTTATGAGAATATATTAAACTTTTAATGCTTTGGGGTAAGATTATTAGCGATCTATCATCAAAAAGCATTCAAAATTTAGATAAGAATCATCAGGGGAGTTCCATCTCCAAAATATGCCTGATAAACTTTCATACATCACCACACACAATTTGCTAAAGTTCACTGCTTTGTTACCAAATTTATTCACCTTCTGTGGCAGGCAGTAGATAAATATAGACTCTCATAAAGATAAAACCTGTTGCTCTGTTATTAACTTCCTGTCCTGCAAGCTGAGGCTCAACTGTGAAATGGGAGTTTTTGGCATTTAAAAATATCTTACATGACATCAGCTTAAACAATCGCTTCCTCTTTCTTACCACATGTTGCCAAGTACAATTCCCCTGTTATTATGCATCCATGAACAGCCAAGCTAATCATCTGGCTGAGTGAAGCCACTTAGATCTGACTCTAGAGGCCCTGTGAGTCATGGGAGAAGTGAAATATCAGTGACAACAGTGCCGAGTATGCCACCTGTGGAGGGGCCTGGCTTGTGTGTTTTTGCATGTTATTTTAGCTGCTGAGGTACAAATTTAAAATATTTCATCTGAGAAAGCTGCAATAAAAGCAGAAAACTGCAGCTGTGATACACCCTGCATAACGTTTACAAGGACTAAAACATCATACTGTAAAACCACTTTATTACAGAGTAAATTACCTCTTAAATTGCTGCACTAGTAGAAAGAAAATCAATGATCTTCATCTTGATTTGAACAAAACTATTTGATATTTCTATTTAATAATGTATAATTAGTTTAATATATTTATTATATCTTTTAAAATAATTATTACAATTCTGATGTTATCATTAATTGATCATTCTTTGTCAGAATGACAAATCAGATTTGTTTGAGGGCTGTCTGGGTCCCAGAAGCACAGTGTGATGAGATCTGACAGCAAGATTACTCTTAACAGAAAAATGTATAAGGCAAATATAACCCATTTCATTCAGTATAGTTCAATATTGAGTCATCAACCCACTTACATCAACTGAATCTGTGTCATTCAAATATTCGAAGGTTTGATAAAAGAAAATGTTCACAACTCTTTAAACAAACCCACATATGAGATTATATATCTATAAAATCTCATGTAAATAGTCTTGTTTTTAATGCAGTGTGAAGAGGATCTTTAATTAAAGCTCCTTTAAATCCATGGGTATTGTTACTCGATGCTAATATCAACATTTAATTCAGTGCAACACTGTTTTGAGTTGCCTCATTTCAGGTTTCAGTTCAAATCCTGTGTGTTGTGTTAGCTTACCTGAGCTGAAGAGTTGTCTTCACTGATTGATAAAACTGGCAATAGTGGAGTGGAAGCCTCTGCTCAGACCTGTATGAGGAAAAAAAAGCACCATCATAGACTTGAGCACATTAAATGCAGACATATCTTCAAGGTAAAAACCTCCAAATCCAGCCTAGTTAGCCTTGAATCAAATTAGGGTCTTTTTTCACGCAGCTTTCATCTCAGCTTTGTGTTGGGCACAGCCTTTCATGAGCCATGCATCAGCTACTCTCTGTCACCTGGAGTCTGCCAGCTACGTTAATCCAAACCTCAGCGTGGCTGTCTTTCTGTCTGAAGCTTCTGATGATGGGTGGTGCACAGGAACAAAGCCAGAGACAATCTAAGCCATTTACAATGTGCTAAGTGTATGCACATGTTAACATTTCTCTCGTCTCACTGCCTTTTATTTCCTATTATGTGTATTTTTCATGAAAACTAATTATATTTTTCTCATAATCTGTAAGTAAAGAAGAATTTCCTTGTAATGTCTTGTAATCTTTTAATTCATTTTATTACTTCACAGAGATGTCTAGGATTAAAAAAATAATCCCTTTGAAAGAATCATATTTTATAGTTTTTGGTCATGTTTTGAGAACCCTGAGAATCTGTGCATAGCAACTTAAGAATCATCGAGTACGTGGATGAAATGCTCATGTTTGTACAAAAGAAACCTAACATATAACCCCATTTCCAAAAAAGTTGGGATGCTGTGTAAACGGACAATGTAATGAGTTGCTAATTATGAACCCAAAGTTATCCCATTAGAAATTTTGTTAATAATTTTTATATTTTATTAAAAATAATAAATAATAATAAAAAAATCCCCCTAGAATATAAAAAACATCAGATTTTAGAACTGAGAAATTGTACCATTTGATAAAAAAAAAATATGAGCTCATTTTTTATGAGGTGCATCTCATCACAAAAAAAAAAGAAAAAAGAAGAAAAAAAAAGTAACTGTGTAGCATCCCCTCTTCTTTTAATAACTGTCTTTAAAGATCTGGAAAGTGAGGAGACCAGTTGCTGGAGTTTTAGAAGAGAAATGTCCCATTTTGCTCTGATGATGATCAGTCCTGGGCCTTCATCTCTGGATATTGTGTTTCAAATGTTTTCTTTTTGTAAAAGGTCTGGGTGGATGCAGTATGTGGTTTAGCATTGTCTTGCAGAAATCTGCAAGGCTGCAGGCTTTTCAACTGTCTGCTGGATGCTCCCTCTCGCCTTTATTGTGCAGGATATGGTGTCCATAGTTTAGAGAAAGAATTTTACATCTTGATTAATCCGACCACAGAACAGTTTTCCACTTTGCTTCAGATGATTTTAAATGAGCTTTGGTTCAGAGTCGACTGTGAAGTTTCTTTCCATGATCTAGCTTTAACCTGCATTTGTGGATTTCAGGGGGAATTGTGTCCACAGACAGGATTTCTGGAAGTGTTCCTGAACCCATGCAGTGATTTCCAGTAAAGAATCACAACCGTTCTTAATGCTGCCTGAAGCCCAGAAGATCCCCAGCATCCAAATTTTGACCTTTGGCCTTGTCCCAGAGAGATTTCTTTGGATTTTCTAAATCTTTTCACAATATTTACAATGCAGATGGTGGAATCTTCCAAGTTTTAACAATAAACATATTTTTCTGAAATTGTTCCATAAGTTTTAGATGCAGCTTGTCACATATTGGTGAACCTGTCCATCTTTACACCTGAGAGGCTTTGCCTCTCTGAAATGCTCATATTACTGACGTGTTACCAGTTCACTAGTTGTCTAATGCTCCTCCAGTTGGTTTTGATTTGTGCAAATTACTTTTCCAGCCTTTTGTTTTCCAGTTCAAACATTTTTTAAATGTGTTGCTGCCATCAAAGTGAGCTAATATTTTCTATAAAATGGTAATATGTCTCAGTTTTACATCTGATATGTTGTTTATGTTCTGTTGGGAATAAAATGTAGGCTTTAGAGACTGGAAGATCATTGCATTGTTATTATTTACATTTTCAACAGCATCCCAACATTTTGGAATTGGGGTTGTACAAATAAAAATTAGTGTTCAAGTTAAGACAGCAACCTTTACAAACAGGAGAAAAAGAGGTTTGCAGAGTTTCCAAAGCATCTACAGGGACAGTAATAACCCAAAAAATAAATCCAAGTAATTTTTTTTTTCTTTTACAAACATGTGATTACAAGTATCCTCTCTGTGCCAAATAGACCGACTCCTCCAGTGAGCTGTTTTCAAGACTTGTCAAATTCTAGGATTGGCCTGTTGGTGTTGAGCCAGGGGATGATGAGTTAAGTCTTAAGCCAGCCATGAAGAAAGACAGATTTGCACTTTTATGCAGCTTTGGGACTGTAAGGAGGCAGAACACTGCATCCTGTTAACATTAAAAGAGTATGAAAGGCCCGTCGAGGTGGTACTGGCGCCAAAACAAGCATTTAGTAAGAAAGAAGGAGACATGGATGAAATAGGGAGACACAAAGAGGAGAACAGAGATTCCCCAAACAAGAAGGGAGCTGATTTACTGGAGAAACTAAAAAATGAATAAAGGACCACCACTGAAAAAAAAGAGGAAGAGAAAATCCACAGAGGAGGAAAACCAAACTTTCCACTCCACCACTGAAGAATAATTTGGTTTGGTTTACAGCAACTGGAGCTCATGTTTCTGTTGGCAGCAAAAGATTATCTGATCATGCATTTCATATTACTTTATTGAAATTGCATGTTTTAAATTAAACTGTAGTATTATTAAATACAACCCTAAAAAAAATGGCGAAGAATTGTAGTATTTAAATAAATACTACAATGTAATAAAATACAAAAGATTAAATACCATACTTAATAAAAAAAGAATGCAAGACAATTCATCAGACACAAAAACTGAAATTTCATTATTATTATTCCTTATATTATTCATATTATTCCTTATTCTATTCTATTTCACATGAAGAGGCAAAAGTTGCAGATATGAAAAGCTTTTCTGTCTATGAAATGTCAAATAAACAGTTTTTCTTTCTTTTTTTTACTGAGGTCCCTTCAAGGACTTAATTAATTCTCTGAAGAAATGTTGGCAATAGCAAAAGATGTTTAATTTGTCATCGGTAAACTAAACATGCAAAACCACTTAGTAGGAGGGGAATTTGAATCTGAAGGTATGATTAACTGGCCAACCAGATCAAAGGGTGAAATGGTTTAGCATGGGCTAAAGCATTTGTTTTAATTTCCTGCGTACTTTTTGGGGGTTTTTCTTTTGATCTACATGCAGAGAGAAGACAAAAACAGATTTTTTTTGTATTATTTATATGAAAAAAAAAACAAAAAAAAAAAAACAAGAAAGTAACTGCAAGAAAAAAAGTCACACGGGACGTAATGTTTCTCCTGGGTTAGAGTCAAGCGACCAAAGGAAATTAGCTATAGCCCAAAAAGAGATAAAGAAAGGCAAAGAAATAAAGAGATGTGTCGTTTTACAGCCTCGATATCAAAATATCAAGAGGACAGAAATAGAAGTATCAGAGTGATACACTTGTTTCTAAAAGTCACAGTAAAGGACTTCTCTGCCACACAACAGCTGGTCTGTTTGGGATCAAGTTTCTTCTCAACACAAGTCATCATTCTTTGCCCATGTCAACCACATATAGCTGAATTCCCACAGTCTGTCATCACACAAACTATACATGCTGCATCCTGTCTAAAGCCTGGTACACACATAACAGTTTTTGGGCTGTTTTTGTCCCGATTTTGCCTCCTCCCAACCTTGAAAGGCAAGCGCCCGATCATCATGAGATTTCCCTGTCCAATCATTATTTGGTCTGAGGTGTGTTAGGAGCCAAAGAGTCGTAGCCGACAATCAGGAATATTGAACATGTTCAATATTTCACAGCCAATTTCTAAGGAACGCCTACGACTCGTGCATTCTGACTGCGTGGATGGTGACGTGGTATGCAGCCAATCAGAGAGCGAGCTGGCTGGGGAACAAGGAAGTAAATAAAGTCTGTGTTCACGCCGTCTCCAGTCTGTTATTTTTTTAATTTCTGTATTTGTCTGTTAACAATAGTCCCAAGACCACCATCATTCCCTTGTCCTATATATCCTCTTCCATTCTGTGTGTTGTGTTTTCAGGTTGTTGCTATGTTTCTTCTTCTTCGTTTTTTGCCAGTTGTTGCTATGGTTCTCTTATGTTTCGACGTTTGTCCAGTTCGGAGGACTAGATTGTAGATGAGTTGCGGGACAGCATCTTCGTGTGTGTTGTTCTGTGATTACATTTTCGGAGCACACCACACACAGTATGATCAAAACTGATTTTTGTATCTTCACATCTTCGACCAGATATTAAAAAAAATGTTATGTGTATACCAGGCTTTAGTGGCAAACTGATTATTTCTAGCTTTTGCAGGATCCAAAGCTGGTAATTCCACAGTGTTATGAGTCATCCACGGCCACCAATCCACCAGTATAGCTCTAAAATGGGCCAAAAAAAGTGACGGCAGGGTTAAACAAATAAGCACTTCCTCTCGAGTCCCTGGAAGAGGCATTTTTTACCCATCTTCCCAATGGTGTTGACTTGCATGTTCCTCCAAGGGGAATGAAACCAAAATGAGTTATACACAAGGCAGAAGGATGATGAAGGAAGAAATAGAGGTCAGACATTGACCTAATCCACAGATTTGTGCTCTTCGTCAGAAATGAGGCAAACAGGAAATGAATCCTAATCTGAACACTGTGTTAAAAAGCCTGATAAACCGAGATGAACTTCATTAAAATTATTCAACAGAAAAGATGTCAGATATTAACAGAATTATCTGTCTGCTTCACTGACAGGGGCTCTCTGCATTACTCTTTTTGTAAAAAATATACCTTCATGACTAGATCTGAAGTTCAGATGTAAACATTTTCGGCTTGTAGAGTGCACCAGATATACATAGGTAAAGAAACTAAGGCAAAATTAAGCGAGTAACATGTAAATATTCCTTTGGCGCAAAGAACTGTAGGAGAAGTCTGACCAATAAATGGAGAAAATAACATTCAGACTCACTTTGAATTTCTTTAAACCAATCACAGCTGTCTAGGATGGTGATAAAATGCATCTTTGGTGCCCAAACTAGTGTTGGAATCTTTGGTCATCAGTCATGCTAAATGTCCCAAAAAATACCAAATATTAAAAACATATCCTTTCAAAAACTGAACCTTTAAAAAGGCAAACGTGGATCCATGTAACCAGGCAATAACTTTTGTGTATCAGACAAAAGAATGGGTAACTGAATTGGAGAATACAGTATACTGCATGTTTTGCAAGAATACAGCCTGAAGATCATCAACACAGTCTAAAGAAATCTAATAAAAATAGTCATTGTTAATACTAGAACTCCCGGAACTACAAAAATTTGTCAAGGCTGTAAGGCTGAAGTCCCCCACGGCTCATCAACATCTCATCAATTAGGTAAATTAGCACAGCTAACGTTTTCCTGGAAGAACCACACCCCTTCAGCACGCTCAAAATGTCTGGTCAGCAAAAGTCCGTCAAGTGTTTGACAAAGAGAAAGAGTCTAAGCTAACGCTATCTTTTCCTGATCCTAGTAACATATGTGTTTTGGGCATAAACTGAACAGATAGTGAAATCAAAACTGTAGCAACATTGTGACATACCACCCCAGAGAGACATTAACTTTTTAAAATTACATCCACCACCCTGCCAATTTCTTCAAGCAAACTTTGCACATCATATTGTTTCCTATAGAGCCATGGGTCGTACATGGGCAAGCAACCATATTCTTTAAATCACTGAAGTACAAGTCGGGTTTTATTGGGAGATGCTTCACTTTTTCAAACTTACACAAAAATTTCAAGGAAATACAGTAAAAGTCAAATATCCATTTAAAAGGGAGACAAACGCTAAGACTGATTTATGGTATTAATGTGTCACCTGAGTGGTTTATCACGTCTGTGTTAGTGATGTACACAGACCTGTATCTACTATCTGTATCTATTATCTACTAGCTCGTGCTTATTTTAACTTGCTTTATTTGTGTATTACTCTATTTTTATACTTATTCTACTTTTATACGTACTATTTAGGGGGCTTGCACAGGGGTTGGGGTAACTAATTTCATCCCATCCCATGTTTAACTTGTGTTGGAATGATAATAAAGAATCCTTGAATCCTATTGAGACTCAACCTGTGGGTCCAGCCAGCAAAACCATCCAGAGACTCTCCTCCGAGTTCTCACTGGTTCCTCCCTTTTAAGATGGCCATCAGACCCCATTTCCTGATCTATAATTCACACAGCCAACTTCCCTCTCTCCACACACAGACATGCACACACACATGCTCTCCCTCAGGCCAGCACACACCTCAGTACAACACAGAAGCATGCATGGTTAATACATCAAACCCAAGACATCAATCATATTTCAAAAGCATGTTTTTCTTTGGCATTTCCAGAATAATGTGATAGATATTACACAGAGAATTATTTTGAAGTAAATTTAGAGGAAGAAACATCCCTCAGTTTGCTTTGTAAATATTGAAAATAATGAACTGGAGCCCAGATGCACATGGACACTCCTTTTCTATTCTCCCCCATCATTAGTGTGTTGATAACCGTTTCAAAGATGGAGCAAAGTGCTTTCGGATCCACATTATCTTTTAATCATAGACTTTAGTTGATGTGGGCCTGTGAGTAATTCTATCTGTGATTCATTTAGCCTTTTCTGTTCTCAACTCTACGTGCAGGGCAGTCTGTTTGATCAGTGCAATCTAGTAGTCACAGAGTAAAGAAGCAAGTGTAAAACTACAAGAGCCAAACTGCCAGACAACAGGCTTATTAAAGGAAATGAGCACATGAGGGAGCATATGAGGACTAGTTAATAAAAGAAACAAGAGGCTCAGTTATGTCTGTTTCAAATATATCAGTCTTTATTGAAGGTAGAGACAGAAATGAAATATAGGTGCTGGAATTATAGAATATGGTATGCATCTTCACTGCTATGTAATTGGGCTACTTTGCTTGTCTTGGCTTTTAAAATTTGAAATATAGCTAGCCCAACTCCACATTACAAGTTTCGTAAGAGAAAGTGTGAATAGAGGGATGCGAATGTTTAAAATTCTCAGTAGATCGTAAATGGTTTTGCAAATAATCTAAAATTGGTCACTATTTACACTCTAGGGGGCTGAGTTATGACGAGGGCAAAACTGCTGCGCTATTTAACATTTGCTGCGCAGTTTTGCTCTGGTTATGTTTCTACGATTAGCGCCTGATCTATTAAGACTGCTCCTGTTATCATTTGCGGAGCAAACAGCAGTATTTAAATGAGGATTTAGCGGCGCTGTTTGCTCTGTCATGTAAGGTTCTGGAGAGCAAGGAAACCGCAAACGCAAAATTAACTTTTATCCGATAGAAGTTGAGACAAATAAAGGAGACAAATAAAAATATTGCGGAAGTCGAGGAAAAAAATCTAAATGTCACCAGAAATGCTGCAATATAGTTTCATATTCAAGTTCAATTTATTTATAAGGCACACTAACAACAACCTTTAGGAACCAAGGTATTGTACATATAAAAACATGCAAGGAACAAATAAGAAATAATAAAGGTTTAAAAGCTATAAAGAAATAATAATAATAATAAAAAAAATAATAATAATAATAATAATAAAAGACAGGCATGATAAAGTCTTTAAACTTATCCAGCAATTCTAATATTGCAACGCTGGATCGTCTCCACAATCCTCTTCTCTGGCATTCTAAATATATTAATATAATAGAAAAAAATGCATTATCTTAGTCGCCTTTCATGGTGTCTGTGCCTCCTCCTTAAAATTATTACTGCAGCCATTGCGCGTATACTGTTGTGCCAATTAGCACCTGCTTTTCAGAAACGCTATTTTTAGAGCAAACATAAACACCGCAAACTATTTGCGGGCTACATGAATCCCACTGCTGCGCAAACCAGATTTATTTGCATAGTCTCCTCCCACTAATGTGCACTTTCTGGCCGGAACGCCCATAATGCATATGCAGTAGCTTCAGAAACGCAAAGTGGAGAGCGGCGCAGTTTTGCCAGGATAACTGACGCAGTTCCATGTTTGCGGCTTTGATAGATAAGCTTGGGCCGATTTTAGCGGAGCAAAGCCGTCTGCACCTGTTTTAGTACACGCAAAGCGTTAATAGATCAGGGCCTAGGTCTTTACAATACTTTACATACTAGGTCAACTTTACATGGAAAAACTGTTTGTCTTACAACTTAAATGGATATTTGCTGGTTTTCATGCATGCATTGCATTGCATGCATAGTTCTCCACTGAGACCTATGCATGCAACTTAATGGAAAGCAAACCAGTGTGAATGTAAAGTCATTTGCTTCAGCATATTTCCTGTAAATCAGAGAATATGGGCAACCAGTGCCAGATATTAATGTATTTAAGTCATACATAGGGCAACAAATTAATTTCTTATTATAGGTTCTTCTGCATAAGTTCCCATGAAAAAAACACTCAAACCTTCCACCTAGTTTCATGAAATTTTTTTTGTAATCTTGTTGACAAACAGGCACTGAAAAAATAAACCACTAATGAAAGTGACTCATCATCATTACCACAGTCTGAGAGCAAATTAGCACCATTATATCATAAGTCATGAAACCACAGTGTGAGAGGATTAGCCTGAGAAAGAATGAATGGACCTAAATAATTTGGAAACCTTAATAATTTCTCTAGTGTGTGCTTGTAAAGGAACTTTAAGTGGAAAGAATGGGACGAGAGCAAGTCCGACCTGACCTCAGGGTCAGGATCAGCTACTCTGGAGAAGAATAATATCCTGTTTATGACAGGAAACAAAGAGAAATGTGGTTTGGATTTTGAAGCTTTCTAGTTTTTACAGTTAGCATATGCCATGAAAATAAACACTTGAATCCAAAACAATTATTCCTTTTTTTTTTTTTAATTATACTCCAAGTTATACATTTTATTTCTGGTTTTTCAACATGCTGTGCAGATACCCATATCTTATTAGAAAGTAATAGAGAGCAAAGTCCATGCAAATAGCAGTTATGCAAACTTGGGGAGGACCAGGTGCTGCTTTTTGTGCCTGCAAGGCAACAGCTGCACTTTAAACTAAGGACAGGTGGCAAAAACTATACGGCAAAACTGTATATGTAAGTGTTTTAGCGGCCTGAGAGCATAACATGCACATCCATCAATCAACATGTTAGCACAAGGCGGTTAAAAACGATGCCCCAAGGCCTTTCTTTTATTATTGGAGAATACTTTCACTGTCAGGAATGTAACAATGGCAAAACATATTATAAGAGGGTGGATGGCTGCGTTTAAATGTTTGGTGTTTGTTAATCTTGGCTAGCTTTTGAATTTAATTATATTTGCAGAACAATAAAATAAGAGGGAGAAAATGACAAACAACAAAAATAATGTTACTTTAAATTAAAATTCATCTATTTTCCATAGTTATATAAGGTTAATTTGTACTTTCTTTCTTCTTTTTCCTCAAGGTAATTTTCTTTGTGCAGCATTATCAGATTCTTCAACAAGGGTCCTAGCAAATGCAGCCGCTTTGCCAACTTTGCTGCAGTTTAACCCAAGATAACATGCTGCTGGGTTTAGTTAGCCACATCTGTCTTCATGACTCACATTGTGGTCTAGTCAAAGCTGTGGCAACCCTCTTAACAGACATCTAGTATCACTCATCATTTAATGCTTGTGGGTATTTTGTCATAATCCAGGGATTGCAGTGCGTTGATATAGTTTTCTTTTTTTAAGTTTGTATTTTTTAAACAAACATAAATATATTAAAAATGATTTCCAAAGGCAAGCAAATATCTTCAGTTTTAGTACTTCTCATGACTGAAAAGCAAAGGACAAAAAAGGTGAACTGAAGGAGGAAAACAATGTCTTTCTTTTTCACACTTCTTGCCAACGCCTACATTTATTTCCAATACATTATACATGCATTGCTGACTAACAGGAGTTGGAACCATGGGTGTAGCTGACTCCAAAGAAATGTCCCTCCCTCCCACCGCTCCTGCCGTGCCAGCATGGCAACAGTTGGTTAACCAATGGCAACAGCATCCTCAGATCCAAACAACGACCTCGCTTTGAGGGTATGTTGTTCCTAGAACTGAATGAGGGATGCAGGAAGTAGGAGGGGGTGGAGGCAGCACGGGATGATTGGGGGAAAGGTCTCTGTTTGTGTGTCCCCCCCAAAAAAAGAGGACAGAGAAAGGGCGTGTTTGCCCCCTTTGCCTTCCCCTCCTACGCCATGTCATCCCAAGTTGTTTCCAGAAAAGAGACAGCTAGCCCGAGAGCTACCCAGCAACCATGCAGGCAGACAGAAACAGAGACAGACAGCGAGAAGGGGTGGAGGGGGAACACAGGGTCATGCCAGTGTCAATGTGACGAACATTCTGGTGACTTTCTGGTGCTTAGTCATAAATAAAAACACCAAAAAGGAATGAGCAGTCTTGGTTCTCCATCTTTTAATATTTGAATAAAATAGCTGCCTTTGAAACAGTGGCTACGGACAAAGAAAGACTGTTTGAATGGCATCAAAAGGAAATTTTGAATTTGTAATAATTTATTCTGAGGAAGAAATAAGGAAACCCTTGGCTCTCTTCAGCAGAAATAACTTGTGTGGGTTTTCTTGTTCTGACTCTCAAATCCTTCACATCTAAGTGGGACTCAAATCTGGGCTTTGACTTGCCTATTACTGAACCATTCTGTGATTGAAAATCATTCGGTTTCACTTCCATGGAATAACTTGCAGGAGGATGTCCAATCCTGGATTCAGAAATGCAACCCTAAAACATAATATTTCCACCAAATTTCTTTTCATAATGAGATACCTTATGTACACTTAGTTTATGCTGTTACTGTGACAAAAAAGATCCATCTTTTATTAGTCTTTCTTTTAAAAAGTTAAATTTAAGTTTAACTCTATATTTTAATATAAACAGCAATGGCTTTTTCCTTATTTCTCACATGACGCATGGTCCAATATAAGTATGTGCAGTTATATCTGACTGCAGACATGCAGAGCTATACGCTTCAATAGTTCCCTGTTCTTGAAGACTTTTTGCTTCAACTGGTCTACTTTGGGGTCAAATTTACTGTGGCAACCTAGCAGTGAAATTATTTATTTCCTTATTCCTTGACAGACTCATAAATATCAACCATACTCTACCATATAAGAACCAGGGGTAGTCACCCTGACATACTATAGCCCTTAGTAAAGTCATGAATTCAATGTTTCATCATCACCATTTCAGTATTTTTGAAGCTAAATCACAGAAGGGACTCTTGAAACTCGATTTGATAAAAGTATGAATTTAGGCCTTGTTTAGTCTTAATTGAAGCATCATTTTAAAGATAATGAGCAGCGCAATGCCTAGATAAAGTGAGTCTAGCTGATGACACCACAAGGAGGAAAAGTTGAGATGAATTGATTATTTTTTCCCCTTCAGCTTGATTTGTTTTTGTTTTTTATGGAAGCGAAGAGATGATTTTATGCAAGTGCTTACCCAGTTTACTACCACTTTTATTTTCTTAGTACTGAAAGGTGTTTACTTTTCAGATCTGTTTGTAATGTTACCACAAGATTAAACAGAAATGAGAAAATCACACTGAACAGAAAGCAAATAATATCTTGACATAGACAATTTTGTGCGCCATTCACTTAAGAGTTTCTCTTTGTTTGTTTTTTACATTATTACTCTGTGTTAATTTTCACTAAAGTGTCCTATGATATGCAAACTTGGTCATTTTAGAGGTTTAAGTGATTCAACAACCTATGTTCCTGCTGTGGGAAATTCTTGTCGCCTAGGTAGGCTATTCCATTTCACGAATGGTAAGCGGACTTCGAAGTGTGCCCTGAATTGGGACACAGTGATAGGAACACTACATGTTCAGGTCTTAAAGTTTTATATGTATCACATCATTTCACATGAACTCTACCTGACTAAAAGTAATGGCCCACGTTTATATACTAGACAAGTAGATACATGTATGTATCACACATTCACTTGTGATACAATGCAGCTGTTGCACCTGGCATGTCATCCATATAAGAATGTTCTAATAATTTTGATGAATCTGCATCCTGATTATGATTGTATGTTTTAAAGATGTGGTAAATCTGTTTTTAATAAGTAAATCAAAATATCAAATTAACATTTGGCTGTTAGTTAATTAATACAAGCTGGAAGCTTGGCCCATTTTGACCTTTTCCAGGCAATTCAAGCTCAAATACTTTGGATGACAGGAAGGAAGCAGAAAAAAAAAAGCCTATAACACAGAATGAAAGAGAAAAGAGGGGGCAGAAACAGTGGGAGAGACATGAGAGATCACAACAGATTAAAGCAGGATCTTTCAGGGGGAGGAATAAACACAGCAGGATGGATGAAAGAAAAGATTTAAAACAAAAAAAGAGTGGGTGAGGAAAGGTGAGAGGAAGCCAAAATTCCTATGCATCATCACCTGCTCCAAAACTCATGATGACCACAGTGTTCAGCAAGCTTGTGACAACCAGCTCTGCTGAGACTGACAGGCAGCATAATGTGTCCTGCAGTTTTGCTTGGTTTGGTGTCACGCCCACAGCGAAACCACCAACAATCTGTTGGCTATGAGTAACTAACCGCCAACAGCCACATGCCATCACAGCTTTTACAATTAAACATATCACAAATCTTTCAAATGAATGCTTAAAAAATATTTAAAATATTTAAAGCAGTGATCACAGTTTAAAAAAACTTGAAATGTTTATTTTTGCACACACAAGTAAAATAGCGGCACACTCCAAGTGCTGTCCCGGTTGGCGGAATAATCACCAATGTCTAGACAGAGGACGTCACAAAGACTAAAGGTCACCAAAACACAGAAACAGCCTCTGGCTTATCACTACATCAGCTCTTTCATTAGATTGTTTGAAAATGTCGGCAGCATCTTGAACAATTGAAACCTCTACTAACAAAGCTGATGTTGATACCCAGAGAAATATTGATTAAAGATTATGCAAAGTCAAAACAGAAGAAAAAGAATCCCAATAAGGCTTTTTAATTAGCCAGTTCTGGCCATTAAATAAACATATTGCTATAAAAACTGATTAACCAATTCATGATTTCATTCTTCTCAGAGATTTCTCCAAAAATAAAGAGAGAAAAATGCTTGCATTTCTAATAAAATGTGAAATATACAGTAAAACCTCTTACCTGGGGGGGTGGGTCCAGTTTTATTGTCTGCAAAGACGGAACAAGGGGGGCAGCAAGGCAGCGGCTTCTGCAGAAACAGAGGAAGAAAGGGGGGAAATAGATGAGCCACAAAAAGAAGAACGAATGGGAATCATAGGGGCAGCGCCACTCAGACAGAGATGGTTGACGCTTTTTCGCCGGCAAGCACACTGCTGCAGCTTACACACTCCCCTCCTACAAACACACCAACCCAACCGGCACGCTGACTTGCATCCCCTTCAGCCGCACACACACATTCACACATAGACAGGGCGGCTGAAGCCAATCTCTGCATTGCTTTGGGGAGGGGTGGAAATGGGGGGTTGGGGAAGGGAAGGTTCTGCCATGTCTGAGAAAAAGAAATGTGTGTATGTTTGCTCGTCAGCCCCATTAATTCATGTTTGAAAGGGATATGAAGCTCATCCAGCCTCGAGGGAATTGAGTTCCATGATAAAATATCATCTCTTCCCAAGAGATTTCCAGAAGAGTATTCCATTCCCCTGTCTGTGCTGATCTCAGCCGCTCTTTTGCTCAAAGACACTGACATTATGAATGCTTGAAACATTCAGACATCACAGCGAATGTGGCATGAGTATCTGTAAGTGTGTGTGTAAAGGAGGGGTGCGGGGCTTGCCCCATGCTGAATAATTACTCTGTCCTGGTGCTCATTTGCAGGCATAGCCTAATGCTGCAGCAGCACTGAAACAAAGGCAAGGAGGGGGAACAAGGGTGAAAAAGAGGGTCTTACTGCAGAGGTTGGACTAACCAAGAAAAAAAACATATAACCCAGAAGCAATGAAAGGCTAAAATTCCCTGTTCATTACACCAACCTCAAACCACATGAAATAAAATATATTTCTAGTGCAGAGACTCACAATGGTCCCACTGTAGCTTTCCATCACCTGCACCACTAGAGATGTCAAAGTGAATAAATGCAGGCGTTATAAACAGAGTAAAGGAGCTTAAAGAATGAGGGAGTGCAAATGTACAAAATGGTTTTGGTTTATGAAAAAATGCATATTATTGGTTCCAAATTTGACTTTTTCCATAGTAACAATGATAGAGGGAGATAAAGTACCTTTAAAGTTTTGACATTTTTAGTTACCGATCTCAAGCTCTTTGCTAAAAGCAGTCATGTCATCAGAAAAGAATTTCTTATGTTTTAAAGGCCATTTAATGCTTGTATCACATCCAATCCCACAAGGGTCCACAGCCCACTCTGTGAGGAACCTAAAATATGAGACCATGCAACAGTAATGCAGGACACCTTGCAGGACCAGCTTGGGATGTAATGTGGCTGTTAAATTAGCTGTATTAGTGGCAGCTTTCATAAACTGCTGAAAATGCTCTAGCCAAAAAGCGCAAAGTCATAGAGATGTGAGGTTCTTGTATTTGAAAATTCTGACTGTAGTAGACAGTGGGCTGACACCATGACTCAGTGTTGTTCACAACTGATGACAAAAGACTGTGGCCTTGCTGAGAAAGATTTTGTAGCTCTGCATTTAATCTTTCCTCTAGCTTAAAGCTGCTTTCTGCTTGTGCTACTCAATATTAGCAAAAATAAATTCTATATACAATACACAGCTCAGGAAGCCTATTGTGTCTCCAGCATTAAAATGTCTAAAAAATTTAACATTAATTTTATGTAAGTATCATTAGTTCTTTTTGTAGCGGTATGTAACAGCTAGCTTCACTAATATTAGAAATCAGTGACTTACCCCAGTTCTCTGCTAATATATGCTTTAGCTTAGCAAGCCATGTTTGCAGCTTAATTGTTTTAGTTAAGCTATAGAGCTTTGACAAGTTCCTGTGCAAGCATGAATGAAGCTAACGAAAAAGTTAGCTTAAACAAGTTACCAACATTTAAGAAGACAAGAAGAAGAAAAAAAAAACAAAACACAGCACTAAAATTAAATTGTATTCATTAGCCATGCAGGACTATAACGTCAAATTAATATAATTTACTATATTACATAGGAACTTGTAAAACTTGTAAACTTTATGCTAACACATGTCCCAGAACACCCTCATAAGCTTATTTCACCTACTGACAAGTATAAATAAGCTAACACCGACATATTGTAGGCATTAAATACCAAAAAATAAATAAATAAATAAGTAAAAATACTATTGGATATTTTTGTAAAAATGCAAACCCAAGAACAATGCCTAAAAGTAAAATTAGTATTGTTGCAGGTGTTAACATCAGCATCAGATTGTTTAAAGCTATCTTAAAACAAACCAGAAGCCCAGATTGGCATGATGAGACTCTAGCACATGATTGCCAAACCTCAGAGAGACCATTGAGGTTGATGTCAGACTGAATCATACCATTAGGTTCCCAAAACCATTTGAAAATTAAAGGGAAGGAAAGACAAGAGTAAGTCTGGACTACTCTTTCCATGTTTTAAGGAGGCAGAAAGAGTCGTCAGTGTGGTACCATAATTAACCTGTCAATGTTGAGGACTGGATCAAGTTTAAAGAAAGCAAATAAGACATTTAAAATGGCAGCAGAAGAATAATCTTGATGTCAAAAGAAATTCAGTTTTTGTTGTTTTTTGTGTTTATAAAGTCTAAACAACAGGGGGAAATACATGATAAGAAAAAAGGATGTTGGCACAGAGAGGAGGAAGATGGACAGTAAGATTCAAAGCTCTGCTCTTTCAGTGCCTTCACAGTGGCTTCTAGCCAAAGTCAGACACTACAGGACTGACTAGCATATAGCCATAAACGTCTAATCTCCCAGAGAGCAGATGCTGGCTGTGCTAACACCAATCTGCCAGAACAGAACTATCAACAGAAACGATGGCAAGCATACACATGATTTTGTTCAGCCTGTGTTTTTGCAGGACATATGGATAGTAATAAACCTTTCTGAAGTGTAAACAGGCCTCATTGGTGCAGGAGTTCTCTGTGTTTTTAAGTATTTTTAACATGTGGTGCAGGTTGTAAATCCATAGTCATAGCAGAAAGTTTCATCTTATAATCCAGAATTAAATGGTAGGTCAAGCTCATTGCTGTATTTGCAATGGGTTGATAAATGACATGGCTGTTCCCCAACTCAATTTGATCAGGATTAATGGATCATCCTCTGTGTAATATGCATGAGATTTCAGAAAATTTATTGAGATGTTCCAAATCAACAACCAGAATAAAAATCTGTGAGGCGATGCTTTTCTTTCATGCCAAGTTTATTGTCTCAATGACAGCACACAATAATATGAACAAGAAACCAATCTTTGTCAAGACTAATAGACATGTTTATTATTTGGCCACAAACATGAAGCAGTTCTCTCTTGGGCTAGAGAGAGCTGTTACCAGTGTCCTGAAAACACCTGCTGTTTTGGAAGCTGAAAACCACACATGGACACACACACGGGAGCCCAGTATTAGCCGTAATGTAGGCTGCCCTCTAAGCAAATCACTACAGTGTGAAGGGCAACAAATTAAGCATCATCTGCCTTTGCTAAAGGATAAACAGGTGCTGACTAATACTGTATTTTATGTATATCTAGACTGGCTGATGTATCGTTATATCTAAAAAGCTGCCTGCTGAGCTGTCACAGAATCAGACCTCTTATGAAAGCATGACTCATGCGTTTTAAAAACAGCAGAATTAGCACAAGCTGAACGGGCAAATTCATGAGAGGTTTTGTGAGGACAAAGAAATTGTGGGTTTAGTGGGTCGTAAGTCTTTACAGCTGTGATTTTCTATGTAGAAACCGAGTAGTTTCGATAGATTATGAAAGATTAAAGTGAGTGCCTCTGGATAATAAAAACTGTGTTGATCATAAGGTAATGATAAAGCACTTAAATGAGCTAAATGGTAAAAACAATATCAACACATAATCAATAATTCCCAAAGAAATGTTATTCGGTAGGCTGAAAGATGATTCATGATAATAAATTAACATTTGGTACACTAAAAGCTGTGAAATTTGTGTCACGGATCAATAAATGACACACAGCAGAAGCAAAAATATCCAACTTTCAGTCCTTTGTTATAATCAAAAGTATAACTCTAAATGAATTTTTGGCAAATTCCTTGATATAATGAACTTCAACTCAGAAGATTTACTATCTTGCAATTAGTATCCAGGTCCAAGAATTGTTTCTTTTGGCCCAAAATGAAAGAAAATACATCTCCTTGTTGTTGTTTTTTTTTAAAGCTAAGTAAATTGGATTTAAGACCATGGAGATCTAATTACCCAGATCCACAATGATCTGTTGTCTGTTCAGAAGTTGACAGCGACTAATCTGTGTCAGAGACTCAGTCAGTTCTATAATAGTCTGATGTCTTGTCATCTTTATTAGATTAATTCTCTTCCTATGATAAAAGATCAGTTTAATCCAATGGTCAAAAGGCTTTTTACACTAAATTTAATTTTAATTAGCAAATTGGATCATCCAAAGTCAAAGCCAATAACTGTTGTTTAGTTTTAGGATTGACATCAGAAGTCACATTTAAGGAGCTGAACCACTTCATATTAAGAACAAAACGCAAACTACAATCACTTTATGCTCAAACCGCCGATTATTTCACAGCCACAAGTCACTAAAATGTTTTCCTTGAAGTGACATATCCAAAAGTATTTTAAGTTCATTTTTCATAAAGGCAATAAATAGACGCTGTTTGATTTTCTGATATTGTGCCATTACTTCTATGAGTATGAAGGCTTACACAGGCAGTTCCCAACTCCACTTTGCTACACTCAGAGCAGAATAATGAACAAGCTGAACTCTTGTCTGTGAATATTTTAAGGAAACCAACTGTTTATTTTATTATATTTACACAATTACCCTCTGAAAAGCACGACTGTAACAGTTCGTGAAAAGCCCTTCGACCAAAAACAGCTTTTCTTGTGTGCAGTTACTGCCAAGAGCAAATACAGTAACAACAGGTCTATTTGCCAAGTGTGGGTGTTGCACCATCTCAATGGCCGGCTGGCCATTCATGACAAAATTGCAAAAACTACTAACAGAAATGCTTAAACATGTCCTTTGCCCATGTTGTTTAACTGATAGACTGCCACTGGATGAAATATTGACCTTGATGGAAGGATTTTTTTTTTTTTTTTTTTGTCCTGCTCTCCCACCACAAAGAGGGCTTTCATATTGTTTCATCCCTCACGTAGGCCTACATATGCGTACCCACTATGGAAGCAAACATTCACATCCTCCTTCCCACACTGACAGTCCAAAGTTGGTCTGTGTGTGTGTGTGTTCTGTTTTTGGATTGCAATTCCTCTCTGATATAAGCAAAACACAGGAAATTCCTTAAATGTGAAATATGCTACAGAGTTTTGGGGAAAAAGAAAGAGAAAGGAAGTGGAGAAAAGCATGTCGTACAGCGAAAGGAGGGGAGGTGGATGGAGAGGACTGATGCTAAGACTGTCTGGGAATTTAGAAGTGAGAACAAAGTTGACTGTTTTGCTTACTGAAATAAATGTGTGCTTGTCTGAGGGCGTGTGCCAGTTTTACAATATAGAGTGTGTGTTATATATATTAACTGTCTGCCAGGTTTTGTGTGTGTGTGTTTGTGTGAACACTACAGCTTGCGTGTGCCTGGGTTTACACTAACCACAGGGTGTAGCCGTGAGCTTTGAAGTCGTCTCTACACCCTGGGATGAACCCAAACACAGGCTACTGTACGAGATCCCAAATGACTCCATGGAAAAATCATAGCACAGACAACACTGCCCTCTCTATTTCGACTTTTCTAGGCATTAAAAAGACAGAGGCTTTGAGTTATTGTAAAATAGTTTTGCTTTAGAAATAGTTCATTTAGGCATTGTCTTCAAAGTCACCAAATTTTTATTTCATATTATGTAAATAAATAAATAAATTAATAAAATAGGCTTTTCTAACCTGTATTTGTATGAGCCATACGCCAAATATGGCTCATACAAATACATCCCTGCTCCTATTTATAACTGATTCATTGATAGAAAGACAGTCTTAACTCGCTTAACTGAAAAGTAAAGAAAATTTAAAAACAAGGTCATTATTAGGGGAGTTCTGCAGGTGCAAGGACAGTCTTGTTTTGATGCCTTCCAAACAGATATATGAAATTAAATTTTGATGAAGATGAGATATTTTTATATCCATGGGAGGTGTATATTACCCTGATTTTATATTTTGAGTATAATGTTTCTGGGTTCAAATTTAACAGAATTGAGAGTTATTTTTGCTGCTTTGTGTTTATAAAACCCCCAAACTCAAAAACAAACTTTATGCTATTCTCTTTAACTTTCCTGTCAATACTCCACCTTGTATTTAAAAACTTATGCGGTCGGACGTTAGCATCAGATGCTAACCCAGTCCCCAGAGTAAAACATCACATTTTATATTCTGAGAAACCACAGCTATGTATGATCTATCTGTCTTTGCAAACTTTGGGCAACAAGCTCAAGCAACTGATTAATAAACCAGTAAACAAGCCCCAATTTGGGGTTTGAATTATTGCTGGTGCATTTACTAATGATCTTCACATGTTTGTTTTCAGTGTTAGATTCCAGTGTTTGCTGTGTGCACTCACTGTTTGACTGTTATAGGTTTACATACCACAGTTTTCTTCCTTGCCTGACCTACAGGTCCTTTGAGTTTTTCTTTTCCTCTTGCAAAGTATATATCCAATGGTGCCAAAGATTAAAATGTAACTCCTATTATTGTCTCCACTTATGTGGCATTCACTTCAAAACTTTATCTGATAATGTAATTTCTTTGTGGATTACTAAAAAGGGCAGGCTACCAGTGAGGAAAGGTAAACTGTGGTAATTTGTAACAGGGATGTCCCTGTTTCTAAGCCTCTTCCTGTTGATGGGAGATCTGAACCTTGGCGTCTGCATGCCATCTGTTCTAAATTAGCACCTACATGGGGAGTGCTCAGATCTGGGCAGAGGCGGTCAGACGCTGGGGTTTAGAGTCCTAAAGCTGAAGCAGCAGGGGAACAGATAGAAGTCAGATCGATGAGCAAAAAGTCTCTGAAGACTAAAGTAAATATTAGAAGAGAAACTGACTGTGTTAGCCACATTTTTCTTAAATGATATGCCAGTCAGGATGTTGGAATGGATGAGTCTGGCTTGGAGGAGGGAGGACACACGTGTCACTGAGACTAACCGAAGAGCGGAAGTTTCTGGAAGTGATCAGAGACAGGCAGGACAGCAGCTGCATGGGACTTTAACTGCAGTGAAAGAGGATGTCACAAATCACCATACAACTGTCCACACACTTAAGTCATTTCCATGCATAAATGCAGGGCATATTGATATGTTGCATACAGTAAATGAATGCTAAAATACAACTTCATCAGAAGGTAGCCCACATCCAGGCATGGAAGGTCAGTGGCCTTACATGAAAACACTCTCTCAAGTGTTAACACCAATAAACAAGAAACACTACTCTGAGCTGAAGTCAACAACTGTCAAAGCCTTATGGGTAAAGTCTGTCATTCAGGCGCTGCATGGGAAACCGCCCCGTCAGTAAAGCATCCAAAACAAGCAGACGGACACTTTTTTTCCCCCTCCTCCGTCCCTACATCCCATCCTCCAAACAAGAATGAGTCATTGCAGGAGGCATGGGAATATATGCATTATGTTGATTTTTGGCTGTGCTGAATGGGGGAAAACTGCAAGCCCCACCCTTATGATACATAAATTACAATGTGCTCTGTTTTGACATTCATTTTTATTAAGAGCCAATGCTCTGCTGCTACCACAAGGCCATACAGTACAAGTGGTTTTGCAAATCACACAGCTTTTTCACTATTACAAGCAGCTGGTGACCTTTACTCTCATCTGAATAGTATGAAAAACAGTTATGATAAACTGTTTTGTGGATTTCCACTAAATATGATGACAATCTTGAACATTTTAGCCCTGACTGAGTCATTTCTGAAGGCTTCTGGGGGCAGTAAAACCATCAGAGTTGTGCAATTAATAAAGCCACAATAATTGGTGATTTTATGCTGGACATTACATAATTCATAAAGCAGCAGTTAAGGTGTTTGAGTCTTCTGCACCATTTTAAGCTGATCTGCTATGAATGAAACTCGTTGCAGTCTCTGTAACTGCCTCAAATGAAAAACAAAACAAAAAAAAGCTGCAACTCAAATAAATAAATACACAGCCTTTGCCACCATTGTGTCTCCTAATTTGGCAATATAGTGACTTGCCAGGCAACTTGATATAGTTGCAAAATGCCCCCTGTAGCTGTTTCTTTTTAGTACTACTTGTTTTTCCAGCCTTTTGTTCTCACTGTATTTGAGATGCACTATCAGTAAGTAATAACTGATTAGCTCCCTTTTTCTGCATCATGTTTGCTTTGCTTGGCAGCAGCTTTTATAGAGATGCAAACACTTGCTGATGATCAGATAATCAGAAGGACCCGGTTTTACTTACCCTCATAATTCCTATGGAAGCAGCACACAGTTTCTGCATTTTGGCTTAGTTTTCATGAAAAAAAAATGTATGTCATGTGTTCTTGGTTGTATTTAACTAATTTTAAGACTTGTTGGAGATCACATGATTTCCTGTTATGTAAAGACATTACAGGTGTTTCTTACAAGACATTAAAAGACTGTAACTTGCAAAAACATTTTAAAATTATTTGCTGTTATTGAATGGAAGTTTAAGTAGCTCACATTAGTTTAAGTATCCAAAGTGCAGCTGTGTTAAATAGTAGAGAGATAATAAAATATGTTACTCAGTTATTGGAAGCTGTTGCTTTTTAATTAAAAGCAATAAAAGACAATGATTCATCAGGTAAAATTGGACAGAAACTCATAATTGTATAACTGTATAAAATTGTATAAACTTATTTGCCCCACTCTCCTCCTTTTGTTGCACTCTTTTCCAAAAAAAAACAGGCTAATCCTGCAAAGATATACATGAATCATCAAATGCATGCTGTCTCACTAAGGGCACAAGAAAAAAAGCTTCCCAGCTTGTGAAAACAGTAGAATAGCCCTTTAACAAAGAGCTACAAGGCATGCAACAAGTGTCCAGAGCTGTGGTATTGAATGTGTCTGGATGACTGATAATGTATGGAGGGAAAATAATAGATCAATACAATAAAACAGACAACTCTTTACCTGCATTTTAATAGCAAACACAGGTGGTCAAGTTTGCAATCCATTCAGTTTTCCTGTGTGGACAGGAAGCATCTCAGTGAGGCTTTCACCTCAAGGTGCTCTAAATGCAGGCTATTAGTGTAAGTGATACAGCAATATTATGGTCGGAGTGAGAGGATGGTTGGTATGAAGAGGGAGGTAATAGCAAGTGCAAGCCTTCAGGGGCCTTAGAAAATGAGGAAGGAGTATGTTGCATCGGAACCACCTGCCATCTTCCATTAACCAAACAGGATGAAGTGAGGACTGAAGTCTGAGTTATTAAGAATAAAGAGCATTGCAACTTCCCAGGTTCAATGCACCAGCAAGTGGTTTGGTGTGGTGAGGCTATAACAAGTTCCTGCACTTGAGGGACTCAAGACTGAGGTCATTCATCATTAACTTCCTTTGACATTTACATGCTTGGAGCCAGCTGCAGCTCAAGACATGTCTGTCTGATTACTTCTGTGGCCTCTGTAAATTCAGATCTTCCGTTGTGTCCCATTACAGAACATGAAAATAAAAGGATTTGTCAGGATTATCGTCTGGAGCCAAGAGCTTCGGGTCTGAGACTCTGTCCAAACTGCTCACAAAATCCGCCACGCTTCCATTTGTTTCTTTCTGAATGTCCAAATACTTAAAATGAAGCTGATGATGCACTTATAATAACAAAAACACCCTACGTTTCAGCAACAGATTAACCTTTGATCTAATCAATATTTCAGTGCGCAGATGGGGATGCTGTGTGGGCTCCAGGTTTGCGTGGGGTTTAAAAGTGTTTCCATGACTCTGAGATGAGTCACTATGGTTATGGCTCCATTCGCAAATAAAGTTAAAAGAAGAAAAAAGACTGAGGGAATGCGATGGCGGAGCTCTCCATCTGCAGAGAGATGCAGGTAAATGAAAAGCTTGGAGCACTATGAGCTACCAAAAATCAATTTTAAAAGCCTTTTGCATTTCATCTTTGTTTAAACATCTTGCAATGATTAACCTGCTTGGAAGAGTAAAACTAAATTTGGACTTATTATAAAATGCAACATCACAAATTAAAGGATTAATTGCCAAAAACAGTGTAGAAATACCAGTTATACAAATGCTGCAATAAAACTAAAGCTGCATATTGTTGTGATGCAGCTGTGCTCCAATAGCTGCAGCTAAAAGTTTCCAGTAACTATTGATGAGTCATCCACATTGGATGGGTTTGAGTCCATTCCTTCGTACAGACAAGCTTCAGCCCTGGGGTGTCCTCCACTTCCCTCACATTTGCTTCCTTCTCTTCAAATAAGATCATGATTTTTACTTAACCACTGAAACAACTCTTTTATTCTTTAACTACTCTTTATTAGACTATTCAGCTCCTATTAACCCTCCTGGCTAAGATGCAGCTAAACAGGCCTGAATCATGACATAGTTGGCACCATGCTTTATAGTTAGGAGAAATGTTTTTGGAATCCAGATAGTGCAGATCCCAAGCCAGGATAAATGCAGGGTTGTGTCAGGAAGGGCATAAGATACATAACAAATATGTGAATCAGCTCAACATCTTCTGCACTGGGTTGATCAAGGTCCAGGTCAACAATGACCACCGTCGGAGCGGATAACCTTACAGGGTGTTGCGGAAATCAGACTACTGTGATTTAAAGGAGAGGAGGAAGATGCATATTTAGGCACAGAGAGAAAAGGCAAGCTAAGAGTCTTTGAATGTTGAGTCTATGACAGGATAAGCTACAGATGTAGCTGACATGAAGGAGAGGTGAAAGGTCGATATACCGTGTCCAGGTGGAAAGGTAGCAAGGCTGCAAACTTGGGAGGCAGGATTTAGGATTTAAGCTGTTCTATCATGGTGTTGATGGGGAAAAATGATTCAAGCATCACTTTGACTACTACCTTAAGTTTATCAAACTTGGAATTCACATTTTATATATAATAAAATTAGAAAACATAATCCTATTTAATTTTAAAAAAGAACAAATAAGCCCTGAAGATATTTTTGTCATTTTAAATAATCACCACATTTAAGAAACTGGATCATTTTTTATGGTCAATAAAATGACCACGACTGATTATAAGAATATATTTGCTACATTTTAATGCATTTAAATGATCTTAGTTATGAAAAAAGAAAGGTAGTAAAAAAATGAAAACTCCACCATATGGTCTAAATTAAAGGATAATTTGAAATTCTGCTGACATTTACTTTACCCATTTTAATAGAGTAATTTATTATTAATTGAAAAGAAAAGTGATGACCCAACTAGACTGACAGAGTGCCAGACAGACAGACTGAGTCAACATCAGTGCAGGTAAGTTCATCTGTCACATAGAGGCTCTGAGCAGCACCGGTGTCAGTGCATCATCAGCATTCACAGTGCTGCCAGCTCTGCAGCAGACTGATGTCGTCTCCAATGTAACTGACTTACTGTCACTTTGGCTTTACACAACCAGACTAAACACACACGCATATGCAAATGTACATGGAAAATGGAGCCATGTGCAAATAGAAAGATGCAGGACAGGCTGAACCAGATAGAAGGTGTTGTGTTTTCACTACTTAGATGTGGAAGTAGATTAAAGCGTCCTGAATCTCCAGCTCTGTGCCTTTTGTGGTTCAGGTCAGAACTGGTTCACGTGTCTGTTAATGGGATGCTGCCCAGTACAGGAAATAGCTGGGTTTGAGTGCATAAGGGCTGCTGCTGATAAAATACATTCTGCTGATTTAGTGGTGAGAATATGGAGAGATAAAAGCTCAAAGGAGCAGGACTCTGAGTCTAGCATCTAAAGAGTCCCCCCCCCCCCCCCCCCCCCCCCCCCCCCCCCCGTTTGCAGCAGCTCTAATCCCCAGTGGGGGAAAAAAGGCACAACAGGGAAAGATGACTGGGTGCATATTTATATTTGAGTCATTTATCATGGTTGTTATCATGAAAACAAACTTTCCTTCCATTTTTTTAATTAGATTAGTTTGAAATCAAGTATGTAGAACAAATACTATTCCTTGTTACATGCTTAATTAAAGCAGTCTAACAATATACTTTTATATTTGCAAAGACTACATAACCAAAACCATGAAATATCTGTATGACAGATTTTCATATAACTAGAGGTTAGAAGAGAACATAGCATTTAATGACCAGCTTGTTATCCGAGGGATATAATAATAATATATACTACATGTCTTCAGGGTATTTGGTCTGAGGGTGGAGGCTGACTTTCTGGAAAACCAGCATTACGCTGTGGATAGTAATGAAGACTGTGGCAGGTGATTTACATTTGACAGTTAGCTCCATTTACATGAAGGAATTATCACAGATGAAGATAGTTCAGGAGGAGAAATGAGGATAATGGTAGTCCTGGAAGATGACATCCCTCAGGAAAAGACTGGTGTTCCAATATCAACAGTAACAGAGGATGGGGTGAAAGGGTAAAAACCTCTAAAATCTGCATATATTTATTGACAATCATACACAGCAGTGACACAACACCTGACGCTCCTGCTTTGATAACCATTGTTGTTCATCCCTGGATACAGTGTTTGACAGAATGGACAAGGAGCTCAGCTTCCCAACTCTTTTTATGCTGGCTTCATCCACTTAAAAATAAACCAGAGAGGGTATATGGTGTAATAATCCCTTCTGAATACATGCTGCAACCATAAAGAAGAACTTCCTGCAAAAAAGCCGCCAAAAAATGCTTAATTATATCATCATGAAGTTGCAAATTTAAGCACAATCCCACACACCAGTTGAGGTGCAACCACTCAGAAAATAAGTCTAAGAAGTGTTCCCACTCAAACGAGTGGGAGCCAAACTACGACAATTCCAAAGGTGCATGTAAATCACGTCTGCTTTAAGTGATCTGCTGGCAGTTCTGAACGGCCCACGATGCAAGAAAGGCAGTGATTAACTCATCTGGCCAGAAGGCTCTTTGACCGACTGATGTGAGGGGTCACGCTGAAAAAGAAGTCCATTATGTAAGGGTCCATTGCCCCTGGATAGAGGAGGTACATTCTGTAGATTCATTCTGAACCTCCTCCTATAAATGGCCGCTGTGGGACTTCCGCCTACGTCATGGCCGAGACAGGCAGGTAAACTTTAGCTCCGATTGACCCATTAAAAATAGCCGAATAAAAGTATAATACCGATAAATGATCACGAGATTACAAGACAGGGAAACTGCAGTTATGAGTTCGACCCAGAAAACTACGCGAAGAGACGTGAAAGGTGGAAAAAATGAAGACGGCAAAGCAGGCCCTAAGCAGCTAACGCTAGCTGAAGCTACACCATTGAAAAGCAGTGGGGAGGCTAATCCTGAACTGGAGATGCTAGCGGAGCTTCGTAAACTGCGACAGGAAAATATTGATTCCTTTCGTGACATGAAAGCTTCTCTTACTAGGCTTGAGTCTACCATGGACGAGTTAAAACAAAGGACGGAGGGACTGGATAGAAGATTGACCGACACTGAGGAAAGAATAGGTGCTACCGAGGACAGATGTATGCAGCACGAGAGAGTATTGAGCTACTTGCTACGGAGGGAAGCTAATCTCGCTCTCAAATGCGATGACATGGAAAACAGGCTCCGGCGAAATAATATAAGGCTGTATGGTATACCAGAAGGGGCTGAGAAAGATGACATGATGACATTTGTGACAGACTTTTTGAAAAATTCATTGGAGCTGCAAGAAGGGACTGATATTAAACTTGAGAGAACGCACAGAGCTCTCGGTCCAAAGCCTAAAGACGCCGCGGCGCCCCCGCGGTCAATAATAGTGCGTTTTTTGGACTTTAAGGTGAAGCAGACAGTTTTGCAACAGGCGTGGAAGCAACGGAATGCGCAGTACCAGGGTCATAAGATCTACTTTGATCAAGATTACTCAGCTGAAGTGCAGAGGAAAAGAAAAAAGGTTCGTGAAGTGATAAAAAAGCTGAAGGAGAAAAACATCAGAGCCCAGTCACCGTACCCAGCCCAGCTGAGACTCTATTTGGACTCAGGTACGAAGCAGTTCCCCTCACTAGTGGAGGCACAGTCAACGCTTGAAGAGCTGGGTGTAGAGACAGGGATGGAGGACCGGGACATATTGGAGAGACAGTTGGTTCAAGAAGGATGGTCTACTCAAGGTGGACGGAGGAAGAAACAGCAACTGTCCACGGCAGACATAAGAACCATTATCAATGGAGGCAACAGGGAGTCAGTGCTCACGGACTGTGAGTAAAAAAAAGGCCAGACAGAATAACAGATGTAGGTGGACATTTGCAGAGACAATAAGTTGCAGTGGGAGATGTCATTTATCAGGTAATTGAAAGATGCTTATTTCTTTTCGGCTAAGATTTAATAAGTACACTAGTATTTTGAATACTGGGAGCTTTGTGGGGGTTAAGGCAAAGATTTCTACCTATTCTGATGAGAACTCGGCTTATATTGCGACTCGAGCACAACCCTGGGATTTCCTGGAGGCCAGTCGCAACTGCACTTAGTGCACTTGGCCCAGGGAGCTATTGCTCTCTGCCCAGTAGTCATCGGGAGTGGGAAGCCCTTCTTGCTATTGTTTTCTTGTTTAGTTTTCAAGGGCCAACCACTGGATTATTGGAAGTCTATGTATATTTATCGTGGTTAGACATGTTTTGTTCTCTTGTTAGTTGTTCAGGTTCTACGGCACTCTGCAAAAAATATTATTTTCTTTCTACTGGTACAAATATCACTTATGACTACTCTGAATGTTATCAGTTATAATATCAATGGTGTTAACCATCCCATAAAGAGAAAAAAAATTATGTTGCAGTTAAAAAGGCTGAATTGCTCAATTGCTTTACTTCAGGAGACCCACCTTTCCGACAAAGAACATAAGAAACTCAAGCGGGATTGGGTGGGACAGGTCTATAGTTCTGCATGTGAAGAGGGCAATAAAAGAGGAGTGGCTATTCTGTGCCATAGAGCCTTAGGGCTCACAGTTGAGAAATCATATGAAGATACAAAAGGGCGATATATTATGGTTGTGGGTACAATTGGAGAAATTAAGGTAACAATTTTAAATTTATATGCACCAAATGAAGACGATCCAGGACTTTTAAAAGAAACTTCAACAATCTTAACAATGCATGCGGAGGGATTCTTGATAGTGGGAGGGGACTTCAATTGTGTAATGAACCAGAAATTAGACAAACAACCGTTCGATCAGGGACCAACATTAAGGAAAACAAAAGTTTTGCGAAATATGGTGGAGGAGCTTGGTTTAGTTGATGTGTGGCGCCACAAACATCCAAAAGAGAGAGACTATACTTTCTTCTCAAGGGTGCACAATAGTTACTCCAGAATTGATTTGCTTTTGCTATCAAAGAAAGACATTTATAAAGTCACTGATTGCCACATAGAACCTATAACAACATCAGATCATGCTCCAGTTGTCATGTCCATAAATCTAGAGAAAGATAAAACAATTAAACCCTGGAGGTTAAATGTATCACTCCTAAATGACCTTGAAGTTGTTCAGAATATAAAACAAGAATGGAGGGATTACATGGAACATAATGATAATGGAGAAGTTTCAGATTCCACCTTATGGGAAGCTGCAAAGGTGGTGGTAAGGGGGAAGTGGATAGCACTCTCATCTAAAATAAAAAAAGACAGAGATAAGGAACAAAAAAGATTACAAACATGTATAATGGAATTAGAGAAAGAACATAAAAAGACAAATGATAAAAGGATTTTAGAAACACTCATTCAAAACAGACAGGCGCTAGACGACCTATTGACATATAAAGCAGAGGGGGCCTTGCGTTTTGCTAATCAAAGATATTATGAGTCGGGAAATAGGGCCAGTAGGCTACTGGCTTTTCAGCTACGTAAAGCCCAAGCCAATCGTACAGTGGCAAAGATAGTAAATCCGTCTTCAAAAAAAGTAGTATCTCATCCTAAAGATATAGCTGATGCATTTTCACTTTATTATGAGGCCCTGTACGACTCACCAGAGGTAGATAATAAAACAGAACTGATTGAAAATTTATTAGGAAAAATAAAGTTACCTAAACTGACGGAAAAGGATGCTAAAGCAATGACAGACCCAATTACAAGAAAGGAAATAGAGGATACAATAAAGAATTTAAAAAATAATAAAACACCAGGTGTGGATGGTTATCCGGGGGAATTTTATAAACATTTTAAAGATGAAGTCATGCCCCTTCTACAAAGGGTGTTTAACTATGCCCTCGCTAACAATGACCCGCCAAAATCTTGGTCCCAGGCAATAATATCCGTAATTCCCAAAGAGGGAGGGGATCCTTCTGTCTGTTCCTCATACAGACCAATAAGTCTATTATGCTGTGATGTTAAAATTTTAACTTCAATATTGGCTAAAAGAATCCAGAAATGCATAAATAATATAATTAAGCCAGATCAAACAGGGTTTATGCCTGGACGTCTGGGGATAAACAATATAAGGAGAACATTAAATTTAATGTCTGCAGCAAAACACCAAAAGGAACCATCAATGCTTCTCAGCTTAGATGCTGAGAAAGCATTTGATAGAGTTGATTGGTTATATTTGGAAGGTACTTTGAGGAAGATGGGATTTAATTCGGACTTTGTTAATTGGATTAGAGTGCTGTATTCAAAGCCGACATCAAGAGTACGAGTGAACGGACATTTTTCTCAAACTATTCGATTGAAACGGGGAACTAGGCAGGGGGATCCGCTTTCTCCGTTATTGTTCGCTATAAGTATAGAACCCTTGGCAGAACTTATTCGAGACAATGTGAAAATAGAAGGAGTATCAGTAGGTGGACTAGACCACAAGATTTCGCTATATGCGGACGATGTGATAATATATATTACTAACCCGTTGTCTTCTGTTCCAGCACTTTTACATTGTCTGGGGGATTTCGGACTGGTTTCGGGCTATAAAGTCAATGAGACAAAATCACAAGCAATGATGTTGGTTGGTGAGAGGCCGAAGGAATTGGACAAAGTTGCCGTGTTTAATTGGCCCACTCAAGGATTTAAATATTTAGGCATAATGGTTACCCCACAAACATCGCAGTTGTATAATGAAAACTATGGTAAATTGTTTTTGACTATAAAATCAGACCTGGCATGCTGGGAAATCCTCCCCTTGTCACTAATTGGGAGAATAGAAACAGTTAGGATGAATATACTTCCCCGTTTGTTGTATTTGTTTCAGGCCTTACCTATTTGGATCCCACCGTCCACCTTTAAAATGTTAGATAAAATGATCTCTTCATTTGTGTGGCAAGGAAGAAAACCTAGGATTAGATTAAAATTATTATGTAGCCCAAAGAAGAATGGAGGTTTAGGCTTACCTAATTTTAAATTATACTACTGGGCAGCACAGCTACGTGGGTTAGTAGACTGGGTATTGCAAGATGAGGAAAATAATTGGATCAATCTGGAGAATTATGATTGCCCAACCGTCTCGCTGGAGACTGCACCTTTTTTGGAACAGAAGAAATGGAGTAATCTCAAAATTAAAAATGAGTGGATTGTTTGCACACAGAAGGTGTGGGCACAGGTTAGAAAGAAAATAGACGCACCCTTAACAACGTCAAGAGTACTAAAAATTGCTAAGATTCCTGACTTTTTACCTAACAGATTGGACCCGGGATTTTTGATTTGGGCGGATAAAGGGCTTATAACTGTACATCAAATGTTTGATGGAGAAGTTCTGAAATCCTTTAAACAGCTGCAAGACAAATATGGTTTATGCTCTAGTGATTTCTATCGGTATCTACAATTGCGGGATTATTTAAGATCAAATGTGGAATGGGAGATTTTGAAACGGACGCCTACCCCAATAGAGAATTTTTTGATTAAGGTAATAACAGAGAAAACTAAAGCCAAAATAATATCGAACATATGTAAACACTTACTATCTCACATGTCTGATAATTCCTTGGATTTGAAGGGGAAGTGGGAGCTAGAGGCTAATACAGTTATTCAAGATGAAAATTGGGAAGAGGCCTGTGAAAAAGGTCATAAAATTACAAACAGTCCAATGTGGAAGGAGTTCAACTGGAAAGTTAAGATGAGATTTTTTAGGACACCATCAGTTATATTTAATACGGATAAAACTAAAACTAATTTATGTTGGAGGGATTGTAAACAAATTGGGGACTATTTGCATATTTTTTGGGACTGTCCCGTCTTGAATTCTTATTGGCAAGGGATACGTGCAGAACTTTGTGCCATATTAAATTTTAATTTACCACTTGATCCAGCATACTATATTATAGGGTTGTCTCCTGTGGGCAGTTTGGGTAAAAGGGAAGTTCATTTACTTCATATCTGTCTATTGGTGGCAAAGAAAATGATAACACGGTCTTGGCTTAAGGCCTTGCCTCCCACTCTCCTTCAATGGCAAGAGGGTTTAAAAAGGGTTTACTTGATGGAAAAAATTACTGCAAAGCTTCATTTGAAAATGGATTCGTTTAGGGATTTGTGGGCTCCTATCATTCTTTATTTTGGTTGGACATAATGTTTTTCTGTTTACTTTCTCTTGGAAAGGTACTTTGGTAACAATACCTTTGTTTACATTTGGAAATTTAAAGATATAGATATTTTTATTTTTCTTATTTGTAAAACCCTCTGGTACAAGGTTGAATGTTATGTAAGATGTACTTTTGAATTTTGGGATGGGCATAGAGGGAAAAGAAAAAAAGAAAAGAAGAAAAAAAAAAAAAAAAAAAAAAAAAAAAAAAAAAAAAAAAAAAGAGAGAAAAATGTTTGAATAGAAAACTTGCAGAAGTGCCATTTGTTCTAATTGTTCTTATTTTGCTTTTTTTTTTTTTTTTTTTTTTTTTTATTTTTTTTTTTTTTTTTTTTTTTTTATTTTTTTATTAAGTGTATTTTGTGAAGTTAACATATTAAAAATAAAAAATTGTTCAAAAAAAAAAAATAAATGGCCGCTGTGTGGAGGGAAAAGGGGTGGGAGAAGGATTTTTCTCCCTTTACCCTGTAGGGGCGACAGACAGGAAAGTATCACATACAGTAGAAAAGCAGATGGCATTGGATTAGCATCTGAATGTGGGCATGCAGATCCACAGGGGCGGGGGGTCCCCTGCTCCAACTGATTCCCCACAGGGGATAGGTGAGCTAAGGAAAAGAAGGCTTTGGAAAGACAAAATCAATAATTGGTAGCGTGCTGCGCTCAGGCAAAAGAACTGAGAAAAACTGGTGGCTTTAAACAGCACCGATTTTGCGTGAGAGGTGTTGAATTACGCTCCTCAGATTATGCATCAAGTTCTGTTTAGGCCACAATGCTCAGACGGTAAAATGCAAAGGTTTTGTTGCATTCTAGCCCCTTGTTTACATGGTAACAGGGGCTTTGGGTGGATTAAATCACAAAGATTTGACAATAGCCTCCAGAGTGAAATTTTCTTCCAATGTCAGTGTAAACTGTAACTGGAATCTTTTGATGACAAGGATGTTTTTTACATAATTTTGCACTTTTGCACTTAGGCCCTGCTTAATGAAAAAAGCTCAACAACAATGGTGGACCTCGTGTAATGTTTGTGCTGCTGGATCTTCTTAATTTATTTGGTCTGTTGAAGAAAACCTGTTTCTTGTAGCCATCAGTCAAGATGCATGAGTTACATGTGCCAGATAACTAACAGTTGGCATGCAGTGCTTCTGTTGTTGTGTTTTTTGATCTTATTAAAAACAGGTGCACACCTGGGTGTGTCTTTGCAAAGTTTCACTGCCCACTAGGGACCTGGCATGCGCACTACATCAGTTCTGATTTTATTTGTGTTTCCCCTCCACGGTGTGTTTCTTTTCTAAAACAAAAAGGAGAAAGTTTTGCTCTTTGCGTGGAAACATTGTAGTGTAAACAGAGCCTGAATGCCCAACAAAATGTACCAGAAGGCCCAAGATGGTAATCAGGCTTAATGCGACTGTAGACATGATAGATAACATCAGTCTACATACCATGTAGATCTGCTTTGAACTTTATGTCTGAGGTTTGGACTTGCACTACAATGTCAGACAAAATGCTGGTATCAGCGATGATCTATTTTTGAGCAGTGGAAGTCCCTCTTTCTTTAAAAATCTCATCATCAAAATCATCCAACTGGGCTGCTGGTTAGCTAAACTGAAGCAAGAAAATGAGCAAAGGTAAGAATATTGTATATCGAGTAAAAGTTTTTAAAAGTTGTTTCCCAGACTTTTGCATGAAAAAAGACAAACTTTTGAGCCATATGAAAATCTATAGGCCTGTGAGTTCAGTCTCTTCAGATTATAAGCAGCCACTGTGAGCATTCAATGGATTAACACTATTGGGTCAAAGGCAGTCAGAAACACAAATCTCTCCTTGTCACAAAGCTCATTGTGGTTGAGAACAACACTCTCCTTCCCCAGAGGCCATCCACAAACATCTGTTAATTCACAAAAATACAGCTAATGGCTCTTTTTCACCAAGATTTATGCTAGCTGATTTAATGAGATGACCTGAGGCAGTCAAGTCTTCAAACCAACCTTTAAAAGACAGCACTATGAGGATGACTGAATATGACTGTAATACTGAACAGTGTCTGGTATTACTTACAGTAGGGAATTAATTCTCTAAAAACAATAAACAAGTACAGATTTTTCTGATTTTATTATTGAAACCATTCAGCACACACAATAATGGCAAAAGAGGCATCAATCAGAAGACTACGGCGTGCTGAGATGGTCACAGGTTTTCTTCCATTTGGTGTATTCTCATTACAAAATGGAAAGAAAAGAATGCTATTTCCTAGGCTCCTGCCTGTATCCTCTTACTACAGACAGCCACACAGAGGGTCCACACACTGGTACTCAAAAGGGTCATTCCTTTGAGGGGCTGGTTTCCATGGCAAGGGTTGCCGTGGTGAGGGGGGCCCTTGATGGCCCCAGTAAAGCAGCGGACACGGTCAATGCTTCAAAACAACACAAACTGAGATGGAGAATACTTGTGAATGAAAGGCTTGCAGCAGCGTAGTATGAGAGTAATCACTGTTTTATGTTTTTCTTGTATTTTATTGGATTTATTCATTGTTGTGCTTTTATTGTACGGTGACCTTGAGTGTGAGAAAGGCGCCTTTATAAATAAAATGTATTATTATTATTATTATAGTAATTATTTTTATAATTAATTTTTTTCATGGTTTTATTTAACCAGTTAACTGCTTGATCTGTCAAACGGTGGGAATTTTGAAGCAACATTACGCCCTTCAAACCTGCATGTATTTAAATGGATTAATATTCAAACATAATAAAACTTTATAAATGAATTATTTTGCTGCACAGGCAGGCTGTCTTTTTTTTAATAACTGTGCCAACTTGCATTTTTAAGTGAGCCCACTGCAAGAGACTAAGAAACCAAATAATCTGTCAAATTTAAGAAGCTTGAATTTATTTGGATTTTTTTTTTTTTGTGAATATATATGAAATGATTCATTTTTCAAATCAACTAATTTCCTAATTATTGTTGGTTAAATGTGCAGATTTCTTCACCTTATTTGTTTTTTTTAATTGAGTAATGATGTTGGCTTTTTTCTTCAAATACATTTGGCAATGGGGTAAATTTCCTTACTGGAAGCTAGCCAGAATGTCCATTCCACACTGTCAGCTGCTGTATTCATACAGTCTGGTCAAAAACAGACCCACAGAGAACGTGATGTACTATCGACACATTCATGCCCTCCATCTGTTTCTTCATTTCACACAGCCTTCACAGAGCTGCTGTGTGTGATGTTCACATGAATTGGGGGTTTCCATTCATCCAAAATATGACCCTGACCAGCACTCAAACAGGCACACCAACACAGCTAGGACATGGTCAAGCTTAAAGCTCTGTTCTGAAAAGCTATTTTCCTTAAATCTTTGGGAATTTATTCCCATGATCATCCAACTTTTTACCCCTTAATGGATTAACTGAAACCTACACATTGACATGCCACTGAGAAAGTTATCAAAGCATGGAGAGACCCAATAGTCTGTATATTCCAACAATACATGGACTCCAACAATGAGCCTCATTCAGTCTTCCAGCACACTTCACTCTGTGTATTAGAGTAAAGCCACTGCCAGAGCAGTGTTTGTAAAAGGATGAGGAGCAAAACAATCTAGCTGTTTAGCTTGCACATCTGGAAATAATAAAAGCCCAGCACTATGTAGTTTAGCTGCAACACTAGGCTAACAGCAGGTCCATGGCCCATTCAGGAATACAGTAACAGCCATTTGTGGTTTCTTCCCACTGCTGGCCCGGTTCAGAGTCCGTAAAATCAGACCAGCCTCATATGCTGCTTGAAGCACTACCGCTCAGTTCTAAAATCTCCCAGGCTTTGATGGACAAGTGAACGGCTCATTAGGGGAGGAAATTTAATTTTTCACGTATTGTCAAGTAAACAAAAATTAACATGCAAATGTAGGAAAATGTTAGAAAAACTTAAAACCCTGTGTTGTTTTCATGTTTTTCTGTAATTATGCTTTATATAGACAGAATCCTAACTCTTAGTCAACATAAATTTCCTTTACCCTTGTAATTTCAAAACCTGTAAAATCCAGCCAAATTTTAGTGATCTGCTAACATTAAAACCCACCAGAGCCTGTTAGCTACATATAGCCAGAGACGCTGCCATAACATTATCCAGAATATGTCAAAAGCCCAGTTGGTTGCACTCTTGTGTGTCAAATTAGGGGTGTGAACCCACAAACAGCAAGTTAAAGCTGAACTAGATGTCATTACCTCACTAAGACAGAGACACATAAAACTTCATGTAATTGCTCAGTGTCAACATACAGCAGAGATTTTGCATGGAATGCTTCCAAACACACCGCTCTAAAAAAAGAATACTTTCTAGAGGAGAGACGGAAGTTTAAGCCACGTGGATCAGCATGGAGTGAATTTCCTGGACTCAAAGTCAACCTTTGACCCTTAGAAATTCAGAGAAATGTTTCTCTGATTTGCCGCCTCTCATGTACAAGCAACTGACCTCTTGGATTATGTAACACGGTTAAAACACTAAACAGGAATGGAGAGCTTCAGGGAATATTATGGATGCCAATAACTGAGCGTAAGAATGCCCTGCATGAGTATCCTCCTTGTCTAGGAGCATCATCCGTGAGGAATGAAATGTGACACTGACTGTCAGGGCTTGTTTAGGAAATTTGCCGCTAGCCAGCCATGGATGGGATGCTGGTACAAGGGCAAACTGTGTGGATGAATGATTAGAGAGACCTCCTGTACCAAGGAGGTCACAGGGTGGCCTTTAGCACCAGATAAATGTTATTTGCTTGACATCTCATGCTCATGTAAATCTTAATTTTACAAACTGGTTTTACTTGTATCTGGAATGCAAACCATACACGGAGGTTAATTGTGATGACACATGAAAATTTTTTTTTATATAGTTTGCACTACAAAAATCAATTTGTCTTCTGGTATTACAACATGTTGGATTGGAGGGTCTCTTCAACAACATTTACACTTTCCTTCCTCATAGTTTTTTACAAAGAGTATCAGGCAAGCGCAGTTGTCATGGCTTGATCAAACCAAGAAGCAGGGTGTTTGTATAAGAAGGGAAGTCTGCTCCTTATGCAGGTCAGTGGCCATTCGTTTTCTCTGACGTATGTGAATTAGATTAGGTCCCCCTCACAGTAAAGACTTAAGCACTTATTAAAGCACAGTCCTGCCAGCTCCCATTAGGCACCTGCAGCACATAAAGGCCTCAGACAGGTGGAGCAGCAGGGGACGAAGAAGCCTCCTGTGTCCCAACACACCTGTGACTACGAGACGATGGCATACTGTGTTTACCCAATGCATACACCAGAATGCACGCTAAGTCAACCAAATGCCCTACTCCAAAACAAGCTCACATTCAGCTGATCTTTACTCTTGAACACTGTGCCAAAGCAACCCCTTCCCTTATGGAAGCAGCAGCCAGAACTACAAGTCTGAATTTCAGTGGAGTGCACAGTGGTTCTGTGGTTTTGGGAACCTGACAGCACACCTAACCAGGAATGACATTGGAAAATAGACTTAACACGGTGCAAGGAGGCCGGATTAGGTTTCCCGGTCGTTGGAAAAAGTAAGACATGTCATATTCACATGAACATGCAAGAAATAGAAGAGAACTGCATGTGAACACATCTTGTTGTTTTATCGATTAAGGTCATTTCAATTACTCCACCAGTGATTAGACTCGGCCCAATCGGGCCTCAAAGGGGCTTGTAGACAAAACTTGATATACAACTTTCCCTGCTCTCTTAATGCAATTTATCAACCTTATTTTGGCCCAAATGAAAAAATACATAATCTCAGGAGAAGGGGGTCATTTCCAGTTCCTGCCTTGCCTGTCAAACATCAACTTCTATAAGCTTTGAGTAGTCATTCTGTATGCAGGCTCCTTCCATGTAGTGCAAATTGCTAGAATGAAATCAATAAAGCTCACCATCACATGGGAAATGATCTATAAATCTAATTTAATCTGCTACAGATTTTCTTGGAAAATCATTTCTGGATTTCTCTGTCCCTGCCACAAACAATAAAAACCCACATATACTTCCTTTTTGGTTCTTTATTTTAGTTCCTGAAGAGCCGTGAGCTGCAAACATACCAAATTCCATCATGCATGTGAAGACATTGTTTTCATTACCTATCTTTTCCATAGCCAAACACACAGATGTGAGTGGAGTTTATGTGAGAATAGATTCACTTTTCATGAAGAGCTGTTTTCACATCCAGTGGCTTCTTGTCTGCATGTGGAAGCTGAAGCAGAGCTGAAAAAAGAGGGCTGGGCATACAGTCTAGACAGCTTTCTATTCTTATTACTGCATGGCATTTGTGAGAATGTATTGCTATCCTGCAGTAAAGATCCCACGCAGATAAATTATAAATTATGCGACTAAAAATGCTTGTGAATGCAAGGTGTTACTCCTCGGCTGGGTTGCTCCCACATTCACCATGCATGGCACATTGCACCGGCAGGACGTTTCTATATAACACTGAGAAAATTTAAAATCATTTTACATACACATATAACTCAATTCATTGTCTTTCCTCTTACATGTGGCTTAATATTTTTGCTGCAGTGGATGTAGCGGGTGTGCAACGCCGGTTTCAGCACCATGCAGGCGTGGACCAGAACAAAAGGCGCAGCCTGCACCAGTGATGATCGGCGCACCAAGACAGCGCAAATAAATCACACTTTTCTCCCCCGATTGAGCTCTAATTTATTTGCTTTAAAAAGCATCCAAAATCTATACCTAAACGCAACGTAATATCTTTAAAACTCCTCAAACCCATGAATCATATTTGAAAAATCATACACATAACTACACATGACACCACAATCCGGTCACACACACCGCAGCAGAGGATTAGTGGATACCAAAGCCTGCAAGACTACAAAGACTTTGACATCTGCAGAAACTTTTTCAGCTGTCAGAGCTGCATTAAAATTGTTTAAATTCCTCTTTCGTGATTATCTGGACGACAAAAACGCCTCTTTTCCCAGTAAATGATTGACAAAAGTGTTTCCGTTCTTACCTGGAGCTTTAAGCTGCTGAGCGGCACTAATACCCTTGTATGTGAGAGAAGCTGTAGCGACAATGAGAGCTGTATGGGGCCCCGAGATCCCTCCCCTTGCGGCTCAAGCTTTACCGTAAATGCATGCATACAAGCGCAAAGGGGGATTTATATAGACTGGAATTTGTGCAGCATCTATGCAACAGATGCATGCACCAAATCACATAAACTGATAAATACTGACAGGATGCCAGACAGTGCGCTCAGCAGTTGCAGAGTGAAATGTCAAGTCACTGTTAAGGGCTTCTGCTTCTAAACCTTTTTGAGAGGCCGATTTTCAGAAAGAAGGAATCACTCTGTCCCTGCAAAGCTGAAGCACCGGGGTGTGGCTGTTGCTGAGGAAAGATGGAGGGGAGAGAGAGGAGGAGAAGGAAGAGGGATGATAATGTGGGAAGGGTGCCAAAGGTGGAAGGAGGAGGGGGAAAGATGGGAGGGGGAGCAGTGAAGAGTAGAAACACTTCAATCCCCTGCAGGTGAGGCGTGGCGGGGATGCTGTCTGCTCCCTCGACTGGCACTGATGTGGCAGCAGAATCAAAAGGCTGTTCTAGATTCAGCGGGTAATTAAGGAGCAAAACAATGGAAATGTCTACTTTTTTCAAAGAAAACTCAGATGTTGATGCCTAAATATTTATATATAAAAAAACGATATAAATATATTGCAAATGCCATCATAACACTTCTGCAAACTTCACCAAAAATGCTTTAAGGCTTCCACTCAGATTCTACTTTGCCTGCAGTAAAGGAATCAAACGGGAGACTGATCAGCTTCATTCTGCTGCTGGCTTTTCCTAAAGACTTGCTGCCACCTACTGTTAGAAATTAAACAACACAGGATGATTCCATAGCTTTGAAACCACTGTTGCAAATATTTTTATAAACATTCTTATTCATTTACTCATTTACATTTTATCCTTATATTCTAGTGACATTCATTAGGCCCTGCTTTTAATTAATAGAGCTACATTATTACAGTGCTGCACAACATGCATTGTATCAGTATAAAATGAGGAGGATAACTTAGGTAGGCGGGTCTTTCTAGCTGAACCTGAGGGACTCTAAACATCTGTACTAGAGCCCAGCAGCTAATGCTAAAGACGGACCTCCTCTTAAGAGATATGTATTGCTTTCTTATTACTGGCTCAACAAAGAATTGTCAAATTTACTCAATCTCTGGTGTTTTTGCCTTCTTTTACCAAGTGGATTTTTGAACACTCTTCTTTCTGATGATTTATTTACAGGTGGTGAATAAATTTTAAAAAACTACACCACGAACTCCATTTCCACGATACACTTTCGTCTTCAATCACACAAAAGTGCCAAAATAAAGTTATCATAGCTGAATAAACCCAAATTTCCCTGAGGACTCTCCAAAGGGATTAATAAAGTATTTCTATTCTATTTCTATTCTAAACTCATGAAGTTCTGGTCTGGTTCCGGGAAACTTCAGCAATTTGAAATTTGAATAATTAAAATCAGCTGCTGTAAAAACAGTAAGTGAAATATCAGAATGAAGAGATCATTTTTAATATTTCATCAAAGATGCAGAAATTTTAATTTACTCTTTTACTGATTTTGCTTGACACAGGCAGGTTTTTTTTATTTTTATTTAATTAGGTGCACAAGGTCAGTGTACAGATTTGAAACACAACCAGCTAATAACACATTTATACAAAATAACTTTTAGTGCATTATATTTAAAATCTGTTCTTCTCTGTACATTTACATAAACAGTCATAATAGAGGAAGTGCAGCAGCAACAGTATAACTGCTAATTAAACTGAATGAAATTAGACTTTTTTTCTTTTTTTTATTTAAAGGTACAGTCTTGCCTTAATGCCATGATAAGCTTGAATAAATCCATGCATTATTTAACTACATTTTGACATTTTAAGGCCTCTCCAGGTCACATTTATTGGCATAAAAAAAAAAAAAAAAAAACTTCTCCAGGCATCCTTACGAAGCAGCCCTTTCCCCCTGCTGCTCTTCCAAACCTCCGAATGTCTCACTTCTGGCTGACGATACCGCGGGCGATGAGCTCTTTCATAATCTCATTGGTCCCTCCGTAGATGGGCTGAACGCGCGAGTCAGCAAATGCTCTGAAAACAAAGACAAATTTAGCTCCGTGTGACTGGAAAAGAAGCAAACGCTGCTTACTAGCACTTACTTAGCGATTGGGTATTCCCACATGTAGCCCCAGCCTCCGTGGAGCTGCAGGCACTGAGTGGCCACCTTGTTCTGAAGGTCTGATGCCCTGGAGATGAGATGAAGAAGCTAGCATGAAGCTTGTTTAGATTAGAAGCTAGTACTTCCACCCTGCTTCCCGAGTATTCTTACCAATACTTAGCCATAGAAGCTGTGGAGGGATCCAAGCGTTTCTCAGCGAGGAGCTGAATGCAGTTATCGACGAAGGCTCGGCCAACACAGATCTCGGTCTTCAGCTCTGCCAGCTTGTGCTGCACAGTCTGTGGAGTAAAATGCACGCATGATGCTGTACAAGCCCCACATTTTCCCCTGTGGAAAATTACTGCTTCAGCTGCAGGAGAGCGATTGGATAAATCACACTTGCAGACATGTATATTTTTACTTATCACAGATTTAAAAATTATTAAACAAGTTGCACAGCATTTGTTAGACAAATGATCATTATCTTGCCTCATTTTTACCCTTTTCATGGTGGAAATGTGCAAAAGATCCTTGTCTTTTGCAAAAACTACTTTGTCATACAGACCTGCAGGTGAGCGATGGTCTTTCCAAAAGCCTTCCGCTGCAACACATAGTTCCTAGTTTCCTCAAACATAAACTCGCAGCTTGCTATGGCCATGTCAGCAATCACTAGACGCTCCTTGTGGCAAAAACAGAAAAAAGGGTGCATGATTAAATGAACTAACAACTGAGATTGTTGATGATTTGTATACATATATTTTGGGTCACCTGTGGTAGTTCATTCATCAGGTAGTAGAAACCTTTGTTGAGTTCGCCCAAGAGAGCCGTAGCTGGGAGTCGCACATCTTCAAAAAACAGTTCAGCTGTGTCCTTTGAAGAGAAAATAAACATTAAAGAAAAGCTCGGCCTGGTGGATGATTGACAGACGCATCACCTGACTCCAGTACCTGAGCCTTGAGACCAATCTTATCCAGCTTGCGTCCTTTCTGGAAGCCCTTCATGCCGTTTTCCACCAGGAACAGACTGATGCCGTGTGCTGCTGTCTTGGCCTCACGATTGGTCACGGTTACAACCACCACCAAGTCGGCCATCCAGCCGTTTGTGATAAACACCTGAGAAAGCGAAAGGAGAGCTTTGAGCCGGCGTTGAGACGTGGGGAAGTATTTGTAATTTTAGGGCACCATACCTTGTTGCCATTCAGGATCCAGTCGCTGCCATCCCTCTTGGCGTACGTCCTCACACCCTGAAGATCACTGAGGAAGACAAAAGGGAAAAGGTTATCAAAGCTGCAACACATTAGATGTTTCATAAGCAGGAATCTTAGACTGAGACCTTCCTGCTCCTGGCTCTGTCATGGCGATCGCAGCAATGCATTTCCCAGCAGTCATGTTGGGAGCAAAGCGCTCAATTTGTTCTTTAGAGCCATATTTGACAATATAAGGCATGACGATGTCAGAGTGCAAGGCAAAACCTGGGCCAGTGCAGTTGCAATACATTCTGGAAGAAAAACAAATATATAAAAAAATCATTTGCAACACTTAGTGTGTAATTGCAGATATGAGTGATTATGATCTTTAGAGATAACTCACTGCTCCTCCCAGGTGATAGCTGCAGAATAAACATCTCCTCCGATGCCCCCATGCTCCTCTGGTATCATTACTCCCAGCAGGCCTTGCTCACCAGCCTTCTCCCACACCTCTCTGCTCACCTGACCTGCCTTCTCCCATCTTGGACAAGGACACACAATGACATTTTATCAACAACCACCTCAAACAGACTCAACCCCTTTTTCTCTTCACTTACTCATTGTGGTGTGGAACCACCTCCTCTTGAAAGAAGCGCCTCACGCTTTGCCTAAAGATGTCATGATCCTCGTTAAAGATCCGGCGGGTCCCGATGTCCATCAGGGTCTTGGCGCTGGAGGTCTCCGGACGGATTGAGGTGTTGGACTGCCCATGCTCCTGGGCCTGACTATGTTGTTGTCTGGTATAAGATTAAGGGTAAAATACCTTAAACTCTTAATGGCTGGTGGCAGTTCATGACCCAAATACACTTTTTGTTTAAAAATAATGTTAAAAAAAAAAAAATCATAGAAATGTAACATTTGTCTGAACAATTAAAAATAAAAAGGAAATCATCATGATTGAAATTAAGTGTTACACCCAATTCTGGGATTCATCATATTATGTGATCTAATTTGGATTTTCAGTTGTTGGTTTTTCTCCATCAAAGATTTTTCTTTACAATACCCAAACAGGGAGGATCTAAATATTGCAAGTGGCATTTAAATTAAATTAAATGCTATTGAGTAGTTTAAAGACAAGTAAGAGCATTTTGGTCATATTTACATTAATAAAATGTCACAAAACATTCATGCAAAGCAACAAAACTGAAGTTCCTACAGTATTTGGGTAACAAAACATGTTGGGTGACAAAATGATGCTACAAGTGTATTCTTTTAGGATATGGTAAATAAAATTAGCTTAATCAACAGTATCAACAAACACTGTATATATAAAGTTAGCAGAAAAAGTAAGGAAATCTGAGTTTTGTTGATCATATTTTTGTTGTAACAATGCTTCACAGCAATAAATCTTTTTATTTCCTCTCTAAATGGTGCCACATTTATAAGGAAAATGGATTTGAGTATGTGGGATGTGCCTTCCTCACTGAGAAAAAACAGGGCTTGTCATCAGTGCAAAGAGATATCAAGATAAAATTTTAGTATGAGGCCCATGATTGTTAAAGGAATAATTTGTTAAATTACCTATATGTCTTGTTTATTTAGATTTCAATGATCAAATCTAATAAAATGCATCAAACAAGAGTCAGAAGAAGAATAAGCCGTTTGGTAAAGAAGATTAGGGTAATTTTTCATTGATGCAACCCACATACTTAACTTAACAATACATTTTCCTTACAAATGGGGCACAATTTCAAAAGGAAATAATAATAATAATTTTAATTCGCCATTAAAAGGCCCCTATAACTTGTAGTTAAGCACGCATGTGACTTTTTTTATAACAAAAGTATGTCAAAGGTTATTGTGACCCACTTACCGACTAACTTGGATTTTAATGGCATAAATGACACAATTTAGATAGTAGATATAACGATCACATAAAAAAGGAAAAAATACGGTTTTACGGACCCGCAGGTAACCTTAAAGATTTATATTAGCTTTGATTAAACGTATATATATATATATCTAAGAGAAAATAAAAATTTAAGTAAAGGAATGTAACCTTGCAGTAGCCGCAGAGAGAACCTGTCCGCGTACCAACACATTTCTCAGTCCCAAAACACAAGGTTTAGTGATTTTTTTGACAAACATCTTTGCATAAAAGAGAAACAACTGTGCCAGAAATCAAGCAACAAAAACAAAGCTTTTATAATCATAAACTCATGTGAAGACCTTTCACTTGGTGTCTTTATTTGAAAGGCTGTGTAGCAAACAAAATATGTGTTTTTTTCCTTTTTTATATGAAATCATATATTATTTGAATAAGAATTAATTTAGATAAATCAAATTGGCCACTATAAATTATTTAATTGATATTTCTTTACATAAATCTTTTAGAAGTTTCAAGTCTTTCAACGGGAAAAGCAACAGAGTGAGACATCTTTCTTTTCTGATTTGAAAGTACGGACATTTCTTCTTTTACTAAACCCCACTAAGGATTGTAGTGCTAAGCGCTGCCCCCTACTGGTAAAAAGTATATGCAAAGACTCGCATGCTAACTAATAAAATAAAATAAAATAAAATAAAATAAAATAAAATAAAATAAAATAAAATAAAATAAAATAAAATGAAATGAAATAAAATAAATTTAATTTAAAAATTTAAATAAAATAAATAAATTAAATTAATCATATCAAGACCAATCAGCAGCAGAAAGGGAGCTATGTATTATGGTGGGAATATATCTAACATGATGGTGCAGAAATTAATTAGCACTGTATTCCGGTTAAAATTGAGCTTTGATCCATAGATCTATTGATTAAAAATGAAAAAGAAAACAAAAAAATGTCTATTTATTCCCCATGTAAGTCTACTCCCTTGCAGCACCTCAGGGAGGCAGACTTTCATAAGATCAGAGTTCCTGCATTTACTGTACAGTTGAGTGTATATATATATATATATATATATATATATATATATATATATATATATATATATATATATATATATATATATCACAGTACTTGTTTTGCTGTGTATGTAATTATTATTATTAGTAGTATTATTAGTATTATTATTATTACAACAACAACAACAACAATAATAATAATAATAATAATATCATTCTGAGATTTCAGAAGTGTGGTGATCTCTATTGGTACATCAAGGCCCGAACTGTTGCTTTTAAGATTTGCAGCATTCCCAGTTTTAGTATCAAACCTACCTTTATTTAGCACGTTCACAGCAGAACGCTAACTCTGAAATGGATATTTTTACAGTGTTGTGTTAAGCTGCACATAAATGAGGTTGAAGTCAGCATACTCAGGTATGCTCTGGCAGTGGCTTGCTAACAATGAGCTAGCTGCAGCCCAGCTATGGTTACTATTGGTAAAGTTCTGAGGCTTTCAAGTGATGTGAGGTGACCTGGTTTTGAAGAAAACACTAATCTGGTTCAGTTTCTGTAGATCAGCAGATTTCAAGTGGTCTGCATGAACTGGACCTTCATATGAGCAAACCATGTTGATAATAGATGTCTATTTTTTTTTCTTCTAACACAGTTATGCCTGAAGTAAAACAGATAAAATAAGAATGCATATGAAGAAAAAAGAAATCTACTTGGACTCCTTTTATCCCATAATTACTATCATTTTTCTTTTCCTTTTAATAATCTTATGCACATTATAATAATGACTTCCAAAACGTACGTATGAACATATATGCCATTGGAAGATAACCATGGTAACTTTTAATGTTTGTGTTTGTCTTATGAGGTTTTATACTAATTTCCATCTAAAATATTTAATATTCCTTCTATTTTAGTCCCATAATTTCATTTTAGTTGTGGAACAACCCAAAAAAATGCTTAAAAAAACGACACAATTGAAAACCAATTGTGTTTCTAGAGTGTATTAGAGTCATAGTTTTTGTTGTCTGCAGGTGCATGTGGACAATGAAAGATCAAGGATCAGCGCAGATGGGATGTACGTTGGAAAAATTTATTCTCAAGTGAACAGAATGAAAATAAATAAAACTTTCCAGGGAAGCGGGAGACTTCTGGCGGTCAATCCACGCCTGTTCTCCAGCACCTTTGGCATTGCTGGGCCAGTGATGGTGTGACTGAATGAGGTGGCGGTGGGAAGGGAGGGATCTACCCTCACTTGATGAGCGGTCACCCCTTCTCCCCCGTTCCTCACCCCATGCGGCGAGTGGAAAAGACGCGCCCCGGTGGAGGTGGGGAAGTAGAGGCCGAGTGATGGGTGGCCTACAATGGAGAGGCGATGTCCTGAGAGATGAAGGTTTGAGACGAAGTGGAAAGGAAAACAAAATAAACAACAAGATGGGTTTGCTTCAACATCCCTTGTACATAGTCCTTGTCTTTCCTTGGTTGGTCTTTAAAACAGTGTAGATGTCCTGAACACCATCGGGCTGTCTGTAGGCGAGCTACAGTTTCTTCAGCACTCCTGCTGTTGGCCTCTTACACAGACATGATGTGCTTGACGAAAGCTGCAAGAATGCAATCACATTAGCTTTCTGTTTATATGTAAATAGAAATAATTAAGTGTGAGGAAAATGCTCACCCTCATAGTGCACACTGCCGTTCTCGTCCTCCTGGCCGGCCATGAGGGCCTCAATCTCGGGCTCGCTCATCTTCTCTCCTGTGGAGCCATAAGGATCAATGTCAGGGGTGCATTTCACACATGTTGCAGGCTAAGCAAACTATATTTGTACCCTTCCATATTTGGGGATCGCTCACCCAGAGTGGACAGCACGATGCGCAGCTCAGCGCCCATGACTGTGCCGTTGCCCTCCTTGTCGAAGACGCGCAGACCCTCAACGTAGTCATCAACGGTTCCCTTGGGAAGGGCGTCGACCTCCTTCAGCATGGGCAGGAAAGCATCAAAGTTGAGCCTCTTGTTGGCCATGTCTGTTGATTTACACACACTTTCATTTTAGTGGGAAAAAAACACAAAAAATAACTTTTTTAGTGTTTTTTTTTTCTTCTTCTTCTACCATCGGCGGTTGGGTTGCCCAGAATCTTGTTAACATCCTTGTTGGTAGGGTTCTGGCCCAGAGCGCGCATGATGTCAGCCACCTGATTGTAGGCCACCTGGCTGTCACCAATTCTGTCAAAGAGACCAAAAGCCTCCTTGAAGTCTGGTTGGAAAGAAAGAGAAAACTTTGAGTTACAGAGTTCTGACACAATCTGCTCAAAGTAGCTCTTATTGATATTTCCAGCATGAACACCCTCTTTTTGAGCGCCACTTTGGCATTTTCTATTTTTTCCTTTACAAAATTCTTAATCATCTGTGGCGGCTGGTCGGTGCCAAACTGTACCAGAGGATCAGACGGTCAAAGCCACATACATCCACCATTGTTTGTAGCTAATTGGGCGCAACAGCTGCGTACAAGCAGCGAGGAGAAAAGCTGGGGCCCCCTAACAACGCTTTGCTATTCCTATGAATCCCATCCAGAGCTCAAAGTGACCTTTTTGACAGATTAATGCTCTTGCATGTCTCCTGAACAGAAGCAGCAGCTGTACCCCCTCCCCCTGCTAGTCTTCATTCCTGCTCCTGCATGCAGTTTAGGCATCATCAGGAGCAAACTGATACACCCTGACAGAGAAACCCAGGCCAAATACAGACATGGCGAGTTAAACATAAGACATAAGAATGCTGATTGCAGTGTAATTAACACCTTCATGTGATGAACATACCTTTCCGTTCTTAAAAATTTAAACCTCTACATCAACATATAAAGTAGAAAAACCCCAATAAAACTTCAACACACGCTGAGGATGGTTTGGATTCTTTTTGTAAAGTGATGCCAGCAGGCCCGCATCTTAAACTTTGACCCTAGGGATTAACGCCTCTGTGGATTGTACAACAAGGCTAGGTCGTCTGAGAATAGACTTCCTCCACGACAGCTGGACAAGCCAGGGCACTGGCATTCCTTATTGTGATCTTCCACCCCATTTCTAAGTTTTTAGCAGCTAATTTGGAAAAAAAAAACAAACAAAAAAAAAAAAAACTGCTGTCACGCTAAAATTTCTACAACGTTTAAGGGACTTGTTCTTTACCTGCTTAAAATTTATTAAGTAAATATAACCTAAAGTTTGAAGATATCTTCTTCACTTACCCTCAATCTGGTCCGCTGAGAACTCAGTCTGTCACCACCATAAAAACAAAAAATAAAAACAAAGAAACACATATAGATGTAAATAATTAAAGAAAACAAAGATTTGCATCATGTGTATGAAAGTCTAAATAGCAAAGTCAAAAGAGCACTTATGGAAGTGGTACAAAATGATTATAAACACATGTAAATGCTGATCTTATAAAGAGGTTTTTCTTGTGTTTTTATACTAGCTCTCACAGACTTGTGGATGGATTCAAGGCAGTGATTCTGAGAGCAAAATCTCAGGTTTTCAATCTTCAGTAAACATCCCAATTTTAGGGGAAATGTATGAGAGCTGGTATCCAAACCAAAAAAAGGGGGAACAAAATGTAAAAAATAATTAAATTAACTCCATCAGTACCGCCCCACCCAAAAGGTCCAAAAAAAGAGACGCAGTTCTGTACACACCATGTTTGGAGAGTTGGAGTTGGAGGAGCGGAAAGAAAGGAGATGAGAAGCTGAAGTCCCAAGACAGAGTGGTCCTGAGCCATGGTCAAAGCCCCCTCTTATTTATCCCAGGCATGTGATGTCACGTATGCAAATGGTGTGGATCAGATGACACGTTGGAACATCTTTAACTTTCTTAGGGAAAGAGGAGCTGTGTACCTCCGAGCGCCGGGAGAAGGCCTTTAGAAGGGGACAGGGCTATTTTTGGAAGGTCAAGAACTGTGTCAAGACTGTGACACAATATCCAAATAGTTTATTATTTCTTTATCAGGCAAAAGCCTTTAACTGTCTTGTTATTTGCAGCCATTGCTTTCAGGAGACGGTTAATGGGTGAAAAGGTGGAAAAAATCAGCTGTTCAGCAGCCGGCTTCAGACGGCCTCCAGACCCAGAGAGTTCACTTACAAGGTGGTATTTTTAAACAGAGAGGCCGCTCCTCCTCTTATGGTTAAATGACAGCAGGGCAAAAAGCGCCTGAAAAGTTGCCTCCGCTCAGGCAGGTCTGGAGAAAATCAGGTTGAACTTGACAGCAGCAGGTTTCAATAAAAGCCACAAAGCAAAAAAATGAGCAACAAGAGGAATTTTCTATGTGGAGCTTTGTTTGCTTATACTTGAACAGATGCAGACAAGTGATAAATCAAAGGGAAATCCTGTGTGGAGCATTTGACCTGGGATGATTAAAGCACTAAATACTCTATGATTTCATTTTAATAGTAAGCTTTGATATCATATCTTTACCCAGTTTAAAACCTACTTTTTAATATTTAATGCTGGGCAGCACTACATTAATATAATAAGATAAAATATTAATATTTTAATGACTGGTGTTTCATGTCTCCTGAATAGAAAAACAACAACGTGGAACACAAGCTTGAGTTCCAATCAGAGCTCTCCATGGGGCTGATAGCAAGAACAAAAGAAACAAGAAGCTACAGAAAACATCAAATTAAATGTGTTTTTTCCTGTAAAACACCACAAATGTAAAAAGGAAAAACATTTATTTTCCACCACATCCCAAAGCTGCTCTACTGGACTGAGATCTGGTGGCTGTGGAGGCCGTTGGAGTTCAGTGAACTCATTTTCATGTTCAATAAGCAGGTGGAGATGATCTGAGCTTTGTGACATGGTGCATTATCTTGCAGGAAGTAGCCATCAGAAGATGCTACACTGTGGTTATACAGGAACGGACATGGTCAGCAACAATACTCAGCTAGGCTGTGGTGGTTAAACTAAGCAGCTGTGAGAATTGTAGCCTCAGTTTCCTGTTCTTAGCCAACATAAATGGCACCCTGCATTGTTTTCTGCTACTGTAGCCTATCTGCCTCAAGGTTGGACTTGTTGTACATTCAGAGATTACCCATTTAAGAAACATAATTAGTGTTTTGCTTGTCCACTAGGGCATATTTATTCATAATGTTTCTTTACTTATGCAATAACTGTTAAGGTCATCTGTAAGAGATGCAAGCTGTGACTTTAAAGCTTTATTTAGCAGCCCTGCAGCTCCCACATAAACGTTTGATATGATGATAACTACAGCTGTACGCTGCTAATGTTGTAGAATATTCTAAGCTTATTAAATGAAGTGAAAAAATAAAGAAAATTGCAGTTTTTTGCAAATCAGTTCACATAATATTTTGCTGGAAAATGACCCAAAGACAACAAAACATTCAGGATGTGAGGCTTAAATAAAGCAGATGTTGTTAGTGGTTTTAGTGTGTGGCAGGTCAGATTAGCATCCTCTTAATGTGCAGAGTGAGGTTTGTCTTACTGAAATAAAGAACTTTCCATAGGATGAAACTGCCTGAAAGTGAGTATATGTTCCTCTAGAAACAGCTTGTTTAGTTCAGTGTTGATGGTGTACACTACAGACAGATGACACCATGGCTTTTGAACTGTGTGCTGGTAAGAAGGTGGGTGATCCTGCTCTTCTTTAGTTCAAAGCACACAAAGTTTATTATTTTAAAACAGAATTTAAGTGTGTTTTTGAGTTGTAACTTCTCTCCGTGGATGCAGTAATGAGCAATGTTTATAGCAGCAATTTCCACTACAGAATGATACGCCTGAATGTCTCCAACATTCATTGCTAGCTTGTGTATTGTCCATTGTGAATAAAATTTCTGTGGATTCTTTGACCTTTTAATCAATACTTACATTATTAAATGCACAACTTCTTCAAGATGTTGGATACAAAATAACGCTGTGGTGAAATCTTCTGTAGCAGCACGAAATGTGATACATAAATGTCAGTGGAGACAGTGTCTGAGGAGCCACTGTACATTTAACTCAGTCTTTATGGGCTAAAAACTACCTGAAGCTTGAGAAATAATCCATTAACATGTTAGAAAAATCTTCTGTTAGGTCTCATAAGTCAAAAAAAAGTCAAATTATTATCATGATTTTGGAATTAGACTCTTTCTAATCCATTGAAAAAAAGCAATTAAGAAGGTGAATATGCAGCAACATTACACGTGATATTTCCTTAATAGTGTGAGAAGCTGGTGTGTTTATGCTGCAAAGCTGCTTTGAGCTGAACTTGTCATCGGCCTCCTGTTCATCGTCTAAGAACACTGGAGGACATCTGTAGTGGCGCGTGAACTGAAGCAACAGTCATGTTCAGGAGGCCGCTCCCCTGACAGAGATGAGCTCTATTTTTACTCCCATTCCTGCTCCTGTCGGGGGTGTTGGATTTCTCCTGCACTGTAGAGGGAGGGTGGGGGAAAAAAAAATACGCTCCTGTTTCTCAAGAGACTCTTGTACAGTAACCACAGCTCTCCAAAACTCCAGCTGGCTCTGGGTCATAAAGAAGCAGGGGGCTTAAAAAAAAAAGAAAAAGAGCGTGGCATTGTGAAGCCGGGTGCTTTTCAGGGTGTTTTGTGAGCCTTATTTGGAGTAGAGACTGACTTGTTGGGGCAAATGCCCCACAGCAGAACCGATAAATGAATTTTAAATGGCTACATAAAATATTTGGCATCAAACTGCTTTAAAACTGAAGAGAAGACATGTTTGTTTCCTGCGTTCTTGTGCTAGACATTCATATCCCCGCTGAATATGGCGCATTTTATCAAACCAGCACAAGAACTGGTTGTGAAAGGAGCCACAGGTGAAGAGTCAAGTTGAATGTCACTCTTTAAAAACTGACTGGAGAGCTCTCTGCTGCCCTCTTGTGGTTTTTACTTACTGCTGCATAAATATGACCCACAGAAACTTAGTGGAATGGATTTAGAAAGTTTATTGCAACAGCCTTTGCATTGAAAGTTGCAGGGTTAAGCCAGAATCACATAACACAGTTCGTACTTTTTTTAAAGCCCCGGATTAAACTTTGAGTTAACATAAATGTACCAAAATGCATCGTCTCTTTTTCCATATTTCCATCCCATCTCAATTTGTCTGACAAGATTAAAATCATCACAAACACAAAAAAGTTAACAGGAAGCTACAGAAGCTCTCAATCTGCACACCTGATGAAACAAGCTGAGGGATCCTTTTGTTAACAAGATGGGACGCTTGCAGAGAGGAAAAGCAGGAGTTTTTTTTAACATTAATGCAGTGTGCCCATGCATGCATCGGTCAGAGAGCAGTGTGAGCCTTCTTCTTGTTAGATGATCTGCAGCGTGGGTGAGGGAGACTACTTGTGGACAACTTCTACACTTCAAACGCTGGGAACCTTGCTCTCAACGGTTGCAGAAGGTCTGCTAAGAAATAGATGGTGCCAGCCATACCTGCAAACAAGACGTTACACTGTTAATAATTGTGCTGAATAAGATTTTTTGAAGAAATGGTTTAAGCTAATGGAAATGTTTGAGGTAATTCTTCTTTGCTTTGTATTTTTTTAGTGACTTTCTATCTAACAGCTAGCACTCATTCTGAGGAAAGATCATTATTAATTCTACCACATAATCTACTAAAATACAACATCATTTACCAGAAAAAAAAAAAAAACAATATGACTGATAACACCCCACAGCTGTGACATCTAAGGTAATAAATGGAGCATCAGAGGGCTTTTGTAGATGTCCTTTGTAATGAGGAGGCAACAAATAACAGCGTTTGGGCCTCATGGTCCTGTTTTGAGACGTCATCTCAACTTCCTTTGCTGTGTCTAATTACATGAAGTGAAAAACATAGTTCGTATTGTTAGAATTTAATATTCTGGGCTCAGATACTCTCATGTCACTTTGACACTTAACATCCACTTAAATATTATGGCAAATTAAAGAATTTACATAAAAAACACACTCAAACCTCCAAAAACAACCCCTATGTATTAGCCTCACAAGTCCCCAAATCTCAATCTGATATAGCATCCATGCATAACTACGTTAGTTTGACAAATCCAGACCTTTAAAATACATTTAATAAACTAATACTCTAGTACTAATATGTGCAGTTGGAGGTTGAATAATCCAGACATGTAAACACTCAATTAAAAAAGGTATAAGCACATTACACATGCCCCAAAGATCTACATTTCTGCATCAACTGAATTACCTATAAAGCTGCGCTCATTCTCATATTTATCTGTTTATGGCATGGCACATCTTGACTTAATGTTTGCCCACTCGTCATTGCAGACAAGCTCCAAATCTGTCAGACTGTGAGGGCATCTATTGTGCACAGCCCTCTTTTAACTCGTCCTACAGATTTTTCTATTAGATTTGTGTGAGGGCTCTGACTAAGGTGTTCTAAAACTTTAATTTTCTTCCAATGACTCATCCCTTAATTGATTTGGAAGCATGCTTGGGTCATTGACATGATGAAAGGTGAAATTCCTCTCTAGATTTAGCAGAGGCCAGAAGGTTTAGGATCAAAAGTAACTGATATTTGGAGATTTTTTTTCTAATTCCTTTCACTAAAATCACAGTTCCAGCTAAATAAAAGCAACCCCAAAGCATGATACTGCCACTGCCATGCTTCACTGTGAGCATGGTGATCTTTTGTTGATGCAAAGTGGGTTTTTTTGGTGGAATTGTGGCTAAAAGGTTTAAGCTTGGGAGACTTGGTTTTTCTTTCTTTTTCTTTTTTTCTTTGTCAGAAAAGGCCGGCAGGGCTCCAAACTGACTCGTTTTATGAGTAGCACAGTGGCCCCTAACTTAAATTTCTAGGAGCATTAGCAGAAAATTTAGGGGCGCACACTGAAATCGCCTTGCATAACAAATATTCACATTTCCTCTCATTTTCACTGTATTAGTGATAAATATTTAAACAATAAATTCAGAAATTACAATGTTTACAATTCACATTTTTTGTGCAGTTGACATAACATTAAAAAAAATATTACTAATTAGCATAATCAGCCTTGTACATATAGTTGTAATGGATGATGCCATAAAGAGGGATGTTGTGGAAATGGCAAAAATTGATAAAAAAGACAACCTAAAAATGTTTAGAACAGTAAAAAATGATTAAAAAATAAATTAATTTAATTAATAAAATGAAATAATTCTATCAATATTTTCTTTATTTTTAGTTCAGTTTTTTTAAGTGTTATTAGTTTTTTAATAAAGAGTCTAGAACATGTCACAACACTTTTAACTTTTTAAATATTTTTTTGTCCACACTACTTATTACTAAACTTTACTATCTGACGGTAAGGGTTAGCGCAGCGCAGGATCATCCAGCAGCAGCTTTCTACGTTTCATTTTCAGCCTGGTCATGAAACACAGGTGAATGTCATCTTTCATTCACGTCAGTATCCAAAAGTCTCCAATAATACCTGAAAAAGCCGCTAGATTTGTCGTTAGTCGCTTAGTAAAAAAAGAAAAAAAGCCGCTAAGTTAGCAACACTGGGGAATATTAAGCATGTCTTAATGCTTCTTTTTCTCTGCTGCCTCCACTATCATGTTTCCTTAATTATGGCACAAATTATATATTTTTATGTAAATGATGTGAGTGGAAATCAGGTTAGTATGCATATATATGACTTAGAATTTTAGAGTAGCATCACCTGGGCAAAGCTGTCAAAAACTGGCAAACCAGTGCTCACAAACAACATCTGTAACCCTGAGAAAAACTGTATTAAAGTGCCTGCTTCGAGTACTCATTTTGACTACAGATGAGTGGTTACATAACAGCTTCTTGGCTAAATTCAGTCGTCCCATATTACCTTCAAAAAGAGAGAAGGGTGTGTCTGGTGTCCGGCATCCATGCCTGCCGTAGTTCATACACCAGTCTGCAAACTTCAGCGACAAAGAGACACAAAGTGCATCAGTGTTGTGTAGCTGGACCATCTCAGGAGAGCACTGAGCAATGTCAACAACTGCTAAGACCAGCATCTGTTGTGATATAAGATTATAACTGCGACGCCACTCTGTTGAGTATGAAAGGTAGCCGAGGCAGCACATCTAAAGGATCTGTTCCCATCCTCTGTGAATAGACTTATATTAATAAAACCGTGTGGGCCTTCTGCCACCTGGAGCGCATCCAAACAGCCAGTCATCGTCCCGCTCGGGCTGCTTTGACGCCGACTCACACGGACAGCTACCAACCTGTTGTCAGTAAACATAAAAGGGCCTGCCTCTTGTGTGCCTGTCGTTTCCCGAATCATTTTCAATATTAGAGCTGGCGAGCAGCCAGTTGCAGTATGAACAGTCACACTCTGAACAAATTAAATGTGACTTTCATGTCTTACATCAAAGTCAAAGAAAAGCAAGGATGGACACAACATAGCGCCTGAAAGAGGGATTATAAAATGACTTCTTGCATTTGTTATGGTTTTATAAATCTATATGTGTAGCTTAGAGGGGGTGTGTACATCAACTTTAATAGTAGTTCAGCAAAATCACTTAATCAGTAAGTTATTAACTCTGATTCTGCTTTATGGTGGAGAAAATGACTAAAATTTGGCTTAAATATGCACACATACTAACTTTAATTTAAAACAAAGAAAAGTTTTTAACTCTGAAGATAGAAATCTAACAAAAAAATGAACACGAGACCTCTCAGATGGCTGATTACAGATGTGACCGACCACACCATTGACAGTCTTTCATGTGCTCTCACCATGCAGGCTCTGTACAGCTGCTTTGGGTCCTGCGTTTGCCGGTAGAGAGCCAAGAAGGTGTAGGCGTTACCAGCTACGCCGTGGCACAGCCCATAGCCCTTTTTTAACAGACCCCACCTCCATACCACCTCCCCACACTGCAGAGCGTCCTCCAGGTACTGCGGGATACCAAAAGCCTGCAACAAGAGACAAATTCTAACATGTAAGAATGCCTGTTTTTGTATTTGTTAATAAAATATTCTTATATCTAAATAAAACAAGCTGTTCCAATTCATTTGACAGAATGGAAAAATTAGCATTCATCAACTCTACCACAAGATGGCAGTATGACACCATCAATAATCTATGAAGTCCATGAATGACCTTTATTACTTTTAAATGACTCAATTCTTATCTGTCCCTTAATTATTTACCTTATATGCCTGTAGGAGCATGTAAATAACCCCCGGAGATCCGTGGCACCAGTGCACCAGCAGGTCCCGATCGTCCCCGATGCAGGGAGGGTAGTTCCCTGAGGGGAACTTGAGGCGGCAGACGTGATCGACGCTGGGCTTCACCAGCCTGTGAACGAGCTCCTCCACTGAAACAAAGCCAGGCTGCAGAGGCGGGATGAGATTGTTGTTAGCAGATAAAAAGGTAACATTTTGGCACAAAAGATAGCCCAATCTCACATGAGGATTTGTTCATTTTATTCAATCAAATCAAAATCAATCAAAATTTGAAGTGCTTAGCTTTGGAAGCCCCAACTGGAGCTATGAACTGATACACTGCCAAATTGTCTTACCATTTACAGGTGTGAATTTATTATTCTACAACAGACCTCACACTGGGATTTCATCCAAATATGCATCCAAGCTCAATTGTTGCTAGATTTTATAGTAAAAGGGTTGTGCACTATGAATTTTTTCCTCCAGGCTTCAGCGTTGCTTCACTCTGAGCTAGCCAAGAGTGAATCTATTGCAGAAATTACCAAAAAGTTTGTAGTTGAACCAGCACAAATCCCCCGTGGTTGCTTGTCCCGGTCAAGGAAATACTTATATACAAGAAGAAAGCCAATATACCTGCATGAGGAAATAGTAGATGCCAGCCAGGCCGTGGGCAGCACCCACATACTGCTCCTGGTACCACTCGTACATCAAGGGGCTCTGGTTTTGGAGGCGGAACTTCCTGCTGAGGTGCTCGCCCGATGCCAGCACGGCCTCGCTGATCTGATGGAGGAATCAGTGCATTGAAGCTCAAAAGGTCATCAAATCTGTGTCTCTGAAAGAGATTTTTTTCTTTTGCTGATTTCAGTGCGCCACCTGCTGGATGTACTGCAGCGGGATCCTGTCTTGCCCCAGCTGCTGGTTGATAAAGACAAGGGAGTACAGGTAGCCTACTCGCCCATAAAGCATCTCATCTGGCAGCCCCCCTGAACCGATTACCACTGTCTGGTGATACTGCATCAGTCTGTAGGAGAAGCAAAGGAATGAGAATGTTTATGTGGCAAAATACTGCTCTAATATACCATGTCTTGCATTAAATTTGCCATTTACAATGACTTATACAAGAGTACAATTAATTCTATCATAAACACAATCGCAATTCCAACAACTGGGAGGTAATTAAACTCGATGTGGTCCATTAATTCAAACACATCAGCTTCATCTGAGTGCATTTCCACACCTCCAAATAATAATAATAATAATAATGATAATAATAATAATACACACATTTATACGCTTATAAACACATACACATAAACACTCATATAAATTCACCTTCCCAAACAAATATCTAATATTCACCTGTGCATCCTGCATCCACACCCACACCATCTAGTACAAGGGCACCATCCCTCCCTGGCCCACTCAGGCTACTCTCCACCCTCCCAACAACCTCCAACCCCCTCCATCCAGGCCTCCCCTCCCCGTGGACAGCACCAGTACCTAGGCCTTGCCACACAGACACACCGGAGCTGCCTGGCTACCTGGCTCAGAAATGTCAGTTTTATCTACACCTACAAAGGACTGACCTGTTGATGCACTCATCAGCCTCTTGCATCCTCTGAATGCGATAGTAGACCACGGCGGCTACAGCCAGCGGCCCTGCATCCCCACACAGGAAGGTGACGTCATGGCGACGGGTCAAACACTTCAGGCTGCGGCTGACATATTCCAGTGCTTTCTGGAGGAAGGAGTCCTCTTTAAACACGCCGTGGAGGTGCAAGTAGAGCAAAGCGATGCCTGTGAACGAACAAAGACACAATGCTGGAAATATCTGGAACATTTCAAATCAAAGCCATTTTTTCCTCTTAATAATAATATAAAATGAGCTGATGAGTAACTGTTTTCACCTTAACATTTTTTTTTTTTAGAAAACCTCTAATCAAGAAAAATAAATAAATAAATAAAGATTTGGTTTCTCAGGATCTAGTTTTTACAAATATATTAACTTCAACACTAATAAACTCAATCAGTTGGAAGATTAATTAATTTTGTATTTTCAGATCAAGTCAGAACAAGTTCAGTCATAAATTATTTGGCAAAGCCATTCAACCAAAAGTGATAGCATAAACAGCTGCAGTGCAGCAGAGTTTCTGATAAACTTTAATAAACAATCAATCCACAAATGCAGGTTAAAGCTCTACATCGGAAAAAAGAAGCCATATATGAACATCATCATGAAATATTATAGTCTCCTCTGGACTCATTTTTAATGGTCTGAAGTAACGTGGAAACTGTTCTGTGGTCAGATTTAGCTGAATTTGAAATTCAGCTTAATCAGTGGACAGTTTAACAGCCTGCATTTCTGATGGTATGAGGTTGCTTTAGCACCTATGACGTGGGTAGCTTACTGGGAAGGTTCCATCAATGAATGAATAGTACATGGAGATGTTAGAGCTGCTCCCATCCAGACTAAGTCTCTTTCAGGGAAGGCCTTGCAGATTTCAGCAAGACAATGCTGAACCATACCCTGCATCCATCACAACAGCATGGCTTCACAGGAGAAGAGTTCGGCTGCTGAACTGGCCTGCCTGCAGTTCAGATCTTTCACCAATAGAAAACATTTGGTGCATCAAGAAAAGAAAAATCCAGCAATGAATGCCATAAAATTCTAAATTACCTAATATTTTTGATGAAATGTTAAAATTGTTCTATTGGGAAGAGAATATGGGTTTAAGAGATCTCCAAATCATTTAAATCTGTTTTTAATTTACATTGTACACAGCATCAAAACTTTTTTTGGAACTGGGATTATACGTTAACATTGTCAAAAAGAAACTTCTTTTTTATGTTTTAAACACTATCATGCAGTTTTCTCTTCACCGGCCACCAGTTTAATGAAAAGTAACTGAATTTATCTGTAATATATTTTAAATATCCCATCCACCACATTGACCCGAGAGAGAAGGAAAACACTTGGTGTACACAATATTTTGCCAAAAACTGATCAACTTATCACTCGTTAAAGTCGAGCTGAAATTCAGTCCTGCATCACTGCAACACTGGAAAAAAAAAATACTCCCAATCACATTTTTATAAACATTAATGGTTTAAAACAGTATATATTTTCAGAACACAGAATAAAGAGTGTAACAAGTCAAATCTACACTTTAAATATGGTCATGACTCATTCAGAAAAGAAAGATTAGAGGTCAGTGGTTTCTTATTTTATAGTCATCACTATCATTATGGGAAGCCCTATATCTTGACATTTAGATGTTATATTACTTGCAATCATCTATCCCAAGTGTGTAATTTTGCCATCACCTGCCCAGCCTGTGTATGCAGTGCAGTCTCTTGGATCAGCAGACTTTAGTCCATTTTCCATGACAGCTAAAAGCTCGCTGACCTTGCTGCTCAGCCTCTGGGCAAACTCTGGTGTGATCTGACGTTAATATATAAATAAATAAAAAATCAAATAATGAGGTGAACTTGAAATACATGCACACGCACCAAACGTGCCTACATATCCCCCATGCATTACCTTTCCCTGGAAGTCAAACAACGCCTGTGTGAACGCAGGATTCCCATCATAGTCAGGATATGGATTCCTTAAGGCTCTTGTATCCATTTTCACAGCCTTATTACGGCTGCAACACCTTAAATCAGAAAGAAAGTAACCAGGAAAAAGGCAATGAAAAAAAGCCAGTAATTGTTGTTTAAAATTAATTAATTAAATAGGGACACAAAATGCAGTGAGCTGATGGTGCAAAACAATACACGCCCACAAACAGCTTTAATCCGTTGCAGCTTGTAGTTAGCTTGGCTACGCGGCTAAAGCTAGCAGCTAAGAGCTCGCACTTAATGGCGCAAATTATTAAACAAAATGGGGATAAAAGACGTTAAAATATATAAATATATCATGTGAATAAGGAGATAAACAAGAGGAAAACAATGCACATGAAAAGATACCTCTGCAAGTATGGCTATGTTGATGTTCAGTCTTCTTTGTGTTTGAGCTTAATGACGAGATAACAGCAGCTAGCTAGCTCGCTACCGACATCTCCTGGCACGGAAGTGGTACTACAGCACATACAAGAGCAGAGATTTTATGAAAACAACAAAACAAAAAGAATAGGGAATGTAGGAAAAATAAAACAAACAAAAAACAAACAGTTAAAAAAATACTTATTTACATAAATCAGAATAAAAACAGAAATAAGAAAGCAAAAGGACATACATCATGCTCAGTGGTGAAATGCCAGTTCAATGATTATTTACTTATATTTAAAAATAAATGTACACATAATTGTAATATATTCCTTTATATCATATATATTGACTCCAATTCATATTCATTCGGGTAAAATCTTTTTTTCCAAGACTGCTGTTATGTATATGACGATAAAAATTATACATTTAAAATTATTTTCTTTTTTCTGATCAGTCATGCTTTCATTGATAACTAAAACAAGCTTCAGTAGCAGACCGCAACTACAAGAATAGTACATATTCTTCTCACTGGACATCAGTACACAACATGAACATTTCTGTGTTTTATTAAAGTGATTAAATAATCAGACTCACTCTAGTGTAGGGGCTGTTATTGACTGGCGTTTAATCGCCAAGTCCTATGAGTCCCTTCTTGAAAGTTCTGCTCCATGAAAGACACAAGTGAGAAGAATAGAACAATGATGCTGCACAAAGACTTTGTTGAAAAAGGAGAGCACAATAAAAGTTATGATCTGCAGGATTTTGTTATTACTGGTTTTCTACTAAATTTAATGTTTTTTATACAATTATTAAATAAAACAATTATGGTCTCACTTCAGTTAATTATATGCTTTTGAAATACTATCTGCTTAATACTAAAGCGTAAGCCAAGTTTGTCAAACTTTCAAGAGTTAAGTTTTATCCTGACCTTTTGTGACTCCTTTTTCTGTGACTTCAAAGTGTTTGCTTTACTTCAATACTTCCCATTTTGATTGCTCGAGCAACCTTGTCTTTGAAAAGTGCAAATGAGGCTGACCATTAGACTGTCCAGAGTGCAGGATTTTGCTTCCATCATCTCTTTCAGGCTTGTTTTTCTGTTTACCTATCTGCTTTTATGTGTGCCCCATTATTTCCATATCAATTGGCTGTTGTAGGTGAAGGCTAGTCACGAGGAGCAAAGTGTACCGACTTGCTTGCACACTTTGGGACAGCTTTACCTTGCCTTAAGGGATGCAGAATGGAAATGAGGTTAAAAATGTGACAAGATTCAAATGAAGACCTTCAGACTTTATTAGAGATTGTAGTTGAAAGACATATTATTGAACCGAGTTTCCTCTCTCTGCATTACTGGGGTGTGTGTGTGTGTGTGTGTGTAGGGGGGGTTGTTCCTCAAGGAAAAAATATTAACTAGAGGAGATATTGATCCTGATTTGCTTTTGTTGCCAGCACAAGCCAACAAACATGACTTGTAAAGCATAAAAATGCTGATGTTTTATACGTTTTTTAACATGCTAATGAATACTGCTGTGAATGAAAAACTACCTAACTGTTAAAGCAAAATTAAATTCATCCTACAAACTAAGTCTGTGTAGTCAAAATTCCTCAATCGTTATAAAAAAATTCTTGTTAATTTTCTGCTTAAGCTTTACCAAAACACTATCCAGTAAATGGGAAATGTTATTAGGAGTGAGTTTTGGCATCGAAGAATAGCTATATATTTAATTGGATCTTTATCCAATTTTTGGTCCGTTTTCTAAACACTTGTATTGTTGAAGTCTCTCTTTTCTCAGTTGAATACACTTTTCTTAATTTAAGCCTTCAAAAGTAAAAGTTGAATTACTTGTTAACATAAATAGCTAATCAGCTAATCACATGGCAGCAACTTAATGTATTTAGGCATGTAGACATGGTCAAGATGACTTGCTGAAGTTCAAACTGATCATTAGACTTGAGAAGAAAAAGCTTTTTAGTGGCTTTGAATGTGGCATGGTTGTTGGTGCCGGATGAGCTGGACTGAATATTTTAGGAACAGCTGATTTACTGGGATGTTCCTGCACAACTATTTCTAGAGTTTAGAACGAATAGTAAAAACAAAAAAAAAGAGAAAATATTCAATGAGCGGCAGCTATCCAGGCTGAAATGACTTTTTGATGTCAGAGGTCAAAGGAGAATGGGAAGACTGGTTGGAGATGATAGAAAGGCAACAGTTTTTCAAATAACTACTGGTTACACCCAAGGTAGGCAGAATACCATCTCATAGTATACAACCACAACAATCTGAGCATGGTTTAACCACCACGGCCTACCTGAGTATTGTTGCTGACCATGTCCATCCCTTTGTGACCACAGTGTAGCATCTTCTGATGGCTACTTCCAGCAGGATAATGCACCATGTCACAAACCTCAAATAATCTCCAACTGCTTTCTAGAACATTACAATGAGTTGACTGTACTCCAGTGGCCTCCAGTCACCAGATCTCATTCCAACAGAGCAGCTTTGAGATGGCCATTAAATCTAAATTTAATTTGTAAGTTAACATTTGGTGTTAGTGACTGCTTTTTATCTTATAAATGCGTTGCTTAATTTATAATTAAATAAAGAATATTGGTATTCACAGTTAATTTATTGTTTGCATTGGCTGATAATTCAGTGTAACAACTAACTACATGAGAACACACATGGTGAAAAACTGAGCTATGAAAAAGTAAAGAACACAATACATGTGACCAAGACTTACTTGTTTCATCAGTGTGACATGTACCTTTGTGATGCATTATGCCATCAACGAAAACTTTGAAAAGTTGGATAAAATACTGTGCTCTTCCTACTTTTTATGTATTTATTTTTTTTAAAAAGGACAACTCCGATTCATCCCTGGTGGATCTTTATTTCCAATGTGATTCTGTTTCTTACATTCAAACAAAGAAACATTATTTTACTGAATCAGTGGGACAAAGCAACAACAGACCTGATCCAACATAGCAGGGGGCTGGTGATTGGACTGCAATTCAAAATTCTGCAAATTGTTTACGCAAGAACACTGCCATTCCTGTCCAGACGGAGTTTCCTTTTCTTTCTAAACAGAGAGGAGACAAAACAACATAAAAAGTAAGTACAAACTCCTCATCTGGGATTTATGATTGGCAAAATATAGTTCAGATTGATCAGTCTGGAAGACGTTCTGCTAAATGCACAAACATTCAGTCTAATCATAGAAGTATCGGTTATTCATTGTCAGTGCCTTGGAATTTTGTGTAGAGTCCACAGTATGAACAGGGCACAGTGTGGAACATTTGTTGAGGAGCTGTAGCAAAACACTCCAAAACATGTTGTTATTGCCCAAAGAACAGAGATTTAACCACAAGTAAGTAACCCCAACATTCATTCACACCCGCCGAACACAATCCATATCACTAAAACCCAAAGTGACAGTCTGACAAACTGCGCTCCGGATCATTTCTGACTGATTCACCTTCCTCTTCCTGTTCTCCGCCTCACTGCCCCTCCTCTCTCTCTGTCTCCCATCACTCCTCGATATTCACGTGGACAGCTGAACTGCTGCTAGAGAGTGTGAACGCTGCCAGAGTGGAGTCTCAGCAGACTCCACACTGCGATGCTCAAAGTCGACCGCTTGACCTCCAGCTGAAGCCTGCAGCAGCCACAAAGCACTACCCTCTGATCTCTGTCACCTAAGACAATGAGTGGGAGCTGCAAGTGCATCACTTCCAGGTTATTTATAGTGTCACCTGAGGGGATTTTGTGCAGATTTAGAGAATGCATAGACCTGTTTTTGACCTATTTTTTATGATTAGTTTTGATCACAGCACTGGACATGAGCAAACCTGGACCTTCTTCCCACAATCATCTTGGTAATATGTGATTATTGGCTATGTACAGGCGTTTCTTATAAATAATAATTTCCCACAAAGATATGACCTGCAATCACACCTCTGCGTAATAACATGTTTGGTTAAGAGCTCCCACGGAGGAGCTGACAGAGCAGCTGCAAGCATTTTTTCCCCCATTTTTGCAAGACACAATTAAAACCTCAATTTCAGGAGGGGGAGAAAAAAAATGAGAGAGACAGCATCTTGTATCCCCCGCCTTCCATCATTTCCCTCCCCAAGTGGACAGGCTCCATTTTGGTTGAAGGGAACAGCCCTGACAGCTGAAATAAAGAACATTCTGGTCTCTGACATGCTGCCACGGCCCCATCTGTGGCAGCGCTAAAAATACATGCAGTCTGGTGTCGCCATACCAGTCAACTGTTGAGGAGATGGAGGGAGGAGAAGGGGAGGAAAGAAAGGGACGGATAGATACAACTTTAATCCTTACAGATGAAGCAGAGAGATACTGGAAAAGAGTGAAACATAAAAGAGAAAGATAGGGAAGATGAAAAAGATCCAAAGAGAAGAAATAAACATGCTCTCTGTAACATTGCTCTTGCAGGAAAACAACATAAGCTGTGAAAACAACTTACACCACTCCACTAAATCCTGTGTGCTGATCCAGCACATGACAAGTAAACATGGAGTGGCACAGAGCGTTGAGTCTGTAAATTTGAATAAAAAGAACTAGTTTGTGCATGACTGCATTTAGCCATTAGAAATTAATATTACTGCTTCAACCTTCTTGGGATACGACTCTATGTTTAGCACATCAAGCCAAATGGAATTCAAGTCAAAACTGCTCCAGCTACTTCAAGATTGATGGATTCTGCTGGTGCATAGCAATTTTTAAGTCATGCTATAAGCTATCCATCAGATTAAAGGCTGGTGCTTGACTAGGCTTTTCAAGAAAATGTCAGTGTTTCCCTGTAAACCATTCACTTATTGCTTAAAGAGTCTGATAAGGCTCATCATGTTGGTATAGGTTCTTAGTCATTCAGGTCATGGTAATCCTAAGAGCTTGAATAAGAGCAACCTGAGTTATTTTTCTTGGTTCTTGAAGACACTTGCAAGCTGTAACTCCACATAGCCTTATAAGAACTGAAGAAGCCTTTCAGATGGTGAAATGTATTCAAGAACCAAGAAAAAGACGTCTAGCTGCATTTACTTAAGCTCTTAGAATCAGGGTAATCATGTAACATGATGTTAAACATTACTAAATGATGCATTACACAACTTTTCTTACAGCGTATGACAGATCCTTCACACTGTCTTTTCTGTCATAGAAACCTTTTTTTTTGATAACTGATGTGCCTACCAGTTATACACCCTTGCATATGCTGTAAGCCTTCCTGCAGGCTAAATAAATAAAACAATGTTGTGTTGAAGCAGATCTATAAGTGGAAGCAGTTAGTTTTTGCTCTAAGTGAAGGGCTTTAGCAGTATTCTTACCTTTAAAGGGTGCAGAACAATGTCCCTCTTCTAGTGATGATGTACTTATAATGACGGATCATACAATTAGTTAATGAAATAGCTGTGTTTCCTCCTTTTTTGGGTACTGTTATCTGTTTTGGTTTAATTTAACTGTGGCATAAACTTAAACTGCAGAACAAAGCGTGTGGAGGTTAAACAGGGACAACAGGCAGGATGGGACCTCAGCTGAAATGGGTAGACTTTTACCTATGTAATCCTTTTATTTTCTTTTGTAATTGATGCAATATGGTGTAGCCCAAAAGTTTGGTGCCAGAGACGAAATGCAACAGTTGACTGCTGGGTGACTGGTTCAGTGTTGACAGTTATGTTTTTGTACTTACAGAATATTCTACATTGTTTCCTACAAAAATGAGCTGCCAATGAAAACCCTATTTCCTCTAGATGAGTAAAAATAACGTCCTTGTTGGATTGAGAGTCAGTATGTGTCTCATGGTCTTATTGGAGCCTTTGCTATTTTCTCTTTACATGCTACCCCTGGGGGAAATCATGTGTAGCCAAGACATCAATTTCCATCGCAATGTAGATGACACTCAGCTCAATGTCCCATTAAAGTCTGGTGCCATTGATGTGTCCTGGATTAAGTTCTGCTTTACTGACATAAACTGAATGTGCACAAATTTCCTGTAATGGCAAATTACCTGCGAAATAATTCCCAATTGGGGTAATTATATGACATATAAAATATATGATTCAGTCATATAATGTAATTACACACTATTAACCCACCTCAAGCAGCTTTAACAACTTCTCCTCTAGTCCTTCTGCCTTATTTGGTAATGTTATATATAAAGCACTCAACGTTGGTGTCATTTTGACCCAGATGTGCTATTTGATGTCTAGGTAACCAAAGTGGTGAAGTCCTACTTCGCCAAGCTAAGATTATCAAGGTCAGGTAATTTCTATTTAATACGGACTCAGAAAAGGTCAACCATGCTTTAATTTCATTCAGACTCAATTACTGCACCGCACTTGAGTCTGGCATAAGCAGGGGAAACATCACACTACTACAACTGAGGCTTTTAATGCAGGGTAAGAGAAGTGACCATATCCCATCATATCGGTCAGTCTGTTGCCATGTGAAAGAAACATAGATGTTTTGATGATGAAGGCTGTGAAATATGACTAAAAGTTTCTCAAGGGTCATTAATGAATATTCACGCTCAAGTCGTGCTCTTACTCTTTCTCCTTATTTCTTTATTCTCGATAATTTAGGAGATTGGATGTTCATTAGGTTTGCTATTGAAAAACACCTGCAAATCAAAAGAGAAGATTATACATGCATGAAAAAACACTGATTACTAGCTACTAAAACTAAATAAGATGATAAGCTCCAGCTCTCTTAAACTGTAACCAGTCCAAGTCATTTTTTAATACGAAATGGATGGAGACAAAGAAAGCTGATTACAGTCAATACACACATGTTTATCTTTCTCCTCCTCCTCCCACAGTGTAGTGTCCTCTTCCAAAATTGTGTTATGAAAATTTGATCAGGGTCTTAATCGAAAAAGTGTTCGCCACTTCTTAGACTCCAACAGCAATCTGTTTGATAGAGTACAGGCTAATCAGGGAGGCATTTTTGGTGTGGATAAAAAGAGCCGTGGCAGAATGGCATTGTTTTCCTTGTCAAAATCTTTATCATGGCTGTCCTTGTGCTACACACAAGCTCAGGAGCTGTGTTTCCCTTCCATTTATGGCACATATTTGGTTGCAGGGTGGTTGCATGCACACATCTGTGAACAATAGATGACCAAATGGTAGATATGTCACACTTTTAGTCATCATTTAACCAAATTCAGCAAGATGTTGTTTGTCGTTTGCTGCAGTTCTGCAGCTGACCACTAGGTGGAGTCCTTGTAATTGCCTTCGTTTTATTGATGGAATCCCACTCATATGCACCTGCTTGCGCTTGGTGTGTGACTGGCTTTTTTATCGTTGCCATGACTGTGGAAATTGATTTTCTTCTTCTAAAAAAATTTCAGCTCTTTGTATGCAATGATGATAAGTCGACATTTGATTCCCCCTCCACCAGTCCAGCAAGCAGCACCCCCTGCAAAGCAAGGCTGAGGGCCTTTCCCCCCTAATGGTTGATCTTCAACAACTGGGACTGTTTAGCTTTCCTAATTAGAGAGCAAATGCTAAGCACTTGCACAGCCTCCCTGAGTGGACTTAATAAACAGGATTCTCATTAAAAGCAGGCACCACTTAGAGTGGTGCAAAGTGACGAGGCCCCCTGGAGCAACACCCATCGTAGCAACACCATCACCACCCTCTTTTCTTTTCTCATGACCAAAACCTAAACAAGGGGTAACAACTGTGGAGGTAGAGTTTTGCGGAGAAACCTATTAATTAATATTGTGTCTGGCCAGTGACCGCCCACTGATTCTAACAGGGGTGGACGACTGAAACCAAGGAAGAAAGAAGGCATGTGGAGAGTTAACATGGAAACAACAGGCAGGGAAGAAGGAAGGGTATGAAGTAGCAAAGCACTAAAGAAGGCAGCTGAAAAACCTATTAAAGTTTACAGCTGGTACCGTTAAAGAAACACAGATACCAAAGCATGAGTGCCTATTTATGCTTTTAAAACTTAAAAAATGCACCAAATTTCTTGTGAAATGCACTTAGAAAAAAAAAAAAACAAAGAAAACCAAGTAAATTCATTTGGCTACACATTTCTGGAAAGGTACTCAGACAAAGCTAGCAGGACTGAAATCAACTTAAGCATTGGTTTAGCATAACTCTGGAAAGTTGCTAAATCAAAACTAGCATCAGTATGATGATAAAACATAACATTTGCTGCTGTGAATGTTCCTTGTTTGAAATCCCAACACTGAAATCCAAAAACGGACCCAACTTTTCTGGTTCACCTCTAGTATGTTATCATGCTAACATTTGCAAACTAGCAATACATACAAAGACAGTAAGATAAGGACTAACCCATTAGTTCCTGATTCATTTGTGCTGCCAAAACACAAATAATCTGTGTTAAATTCTGACATTTTGTCAAAGTTGGTGTCAAAATAGCAAGCTTCACCAGACCAGCAGACTTAAGTGTCAACAAATTTGTTGACACTAATATAAGCTAATATTTAGAAAGCTCCAGCCCAGTAAAGGTTGCTATTTAACTTTTATGTGCATACATTTAGGGCAACATTTTAGGTGATCATTGGGATACGTAGCCATGTTTGTATAAAACTATGTATTAATAAATTGTAATTTTATAACTTTTTTATAATTTTTCCTCAGACAATTGTTTTTTATATCATCTAACTTAATTTTAAGCTTAATTTGGGAAAGCCCAGACCCCTACCTGTGTCTGATCATGCACCATCATTCACAGTACAGATGATCCAGCTTAGTTTGGTTGGTCTGTTGGATTTAGGCAGCGGCAGTCAAACCATTTTGGTTGCCTAAATGATGTATTTTTTTGTTTCCTTTTGCATTTCTGCTGTAACTTGCCAGCTGCTGCATTATTTAATGCTTAACAGGACAGATTTCTTATGATGTCAGAGAAAATATCTGGATGACATTTTGACTCCATGAAACACCTAAGTGATGCTTAGGAACTTCTTGCAAGTTTGGTACTATTTTTTTGCAGTCATGAGCAGAGCTTGCTACTCCTTTTGCATATTTCATTCATATAGATACTTGTGTAGAGACACATTCACAAACCTTCATCTTCAAAGATTGATAACACAATCGGGAAGCGGCACACGATTCACATCACCTCTGTCTCCCTCCCACTCAAACCCTGCAGAGCTGAAGTTCTTGCCTCCCTGTAGGGAAGCAAGCTTGGACACTTAAGCTAACAGTTGGTGAACAGGTAGAACTACCTGGAACCCCTCTGTGAGTTAGAAGACACCCTGAACACGTCTCATCATTCAAAATCACGTTAGTCTGCCACCCATGAAAACAGAGAGAAGGGAGAAAAAACATCAAAGACTGTTTACTTGTGTTTCAAAGTGGTAAATTTGTTGCACATCCCATGGTTTTTTTTTATAGTTAAACAGCCACAAAGGAATTAAAACTGTGACTCTAATTTAATCGCTATGAGGGGGAATTTGTGCCTTTACTCATTATTTATTGAACAAAAACAAAGCTAAAAGTGCAGAAGAAGTGTGTGAAAAACTAAGGACACTACATAATTAAGTAGAACGACATAGTCGTTGTTTGTAACACTTTGATTCTGTTTGTAAGGTTTTAAGTTAACAAATCTGTGCTGCCATGTATTTTTTTCATAAAAGAAGGTGCTTTTTTCTACAACTCTTCCAAACAGGCCATAGTTCTTCAGTCATTTTCCAATCGTACTTTAACATGAACACTTTAACATTTAGCATTTAGCTGACAGAGACCTGTAGTCTGAAATGCAGCTGTTGGGTTTTTGGACATTGGACTGTCCAATCTTGGGCTGGATTTGATGGGAGGTCCACTTGTGGGAAGATTGATAGCCATCTTGAATCTTCAACTCTTGAATAATCTTTCTCACTGTAGAGTGATGGACGCCACATAGTTTGAAAATTGACTCATAAACCTTCCCAGACTGATGGGCAGCAACAGTTGCTTCTTTAAGAGCGGATGTCTTTCCTCCTTGGGAGTGCGACATACACCTGAATGCTTCAAACTAGCAAACTAATGTGGCATAGAAACCATGTTCACCATACCAGCATGCAAGTATATGCATATACTATAGTTTGGGCTTTAAATTTATTGAACAAGGTGGCATAACAGCCACTTTGCATGTGGTGTAGTTTTCTCTACTCTGAGTTGACAGTTTTGATGGTTGCTAAAATAAATTGTCTTTCCCTGTGTTTGTAAATAAGTATGGTTTTAATACCTTAGCTACAAAAGTGGACACTCTCATCGATTTAAAAGCAAATGCTAATTTCCACAGATTAATAAACCTGCTTCCCTTCTCCTGTAATATTGCTACTGACTGAGAACAACACTGAAAACAACCACCAGTAGTCTATTACGTTGAAGCTATATCATATATATCAAACTTAGTTATTGTGTTTTACATCATACATCTTTGGTTAAATATTTGTAAAACTACAGATGGCCATAAAGGGTGACCAACAGCACCGATTCATGAAAGAAAAAAAATCATGAATTTTGGACATTGGTTTGTGCCCAACAGCAACGATATCTACAGTCCTAAAACTTGTTCCACCTAGACTCTTTCTACCTTTTAAAGCACTGCTTTATAAGGGAGTGTTTTATCTTAGCAACAAGTACGTACCCAGGTGATGTTTAATTAACAGTACCGGAGCTGTAGGATGCTTTGTGTATATATTATTGATGCTACCAGCTTTGACAAAATGTCAGACTTTAACATCCTTGGAATGAATATGAGTTATCTGTTTTCTTTTATCTCTCATTATATCTGTTGGTCTTTGTATCTGTGCATTCCACCCACCCAGAAACGTGCCCATGTGCTACATTCCATCCACCCATTTTTGCTTTTACCCATCTGGGATTCATCCATCTACTCATTTCTGAGATGAAAGCTGAACAACAAGCAGATGTTTCTAACAGACGTTGTAGAAACGAAGAGGCAAGGAGAAAGATTTTGTGGCTTGAATCCCTATTTTGGTATGAGTCAGCAGTCCATTGACAAAGCCATAGTAACAGAAGAGTGTTTAAAAAAAATAAAAATAAAATAAATAAATAAAAAATCCTGTGTCCTGTCGTGAATCATGCTGGGTGGCCATGCAGACTGCCTTTTGCCTCCCCCTCTCTTCTCTGCCTCCACTCTGGTCCATCTCCCCTACCTCCTCTCTCCTCCATCCAAGCTTAAATCTTTTGAGGCTCAGATGCGAGCTGACAGTGGTTATTTCTTATCACGCCATGGCAGTTTTATGTGTCACAAGCGCTCAATACACATTGGACAGAAGCGTACAGGGTCATTATGAATCCCAACACCCTGGCCGGTTGACAGCTCCTGGCCATTCCAGGAGCTGCCGATTCTGTCATGTTTTATACTCATTCCCTCTCAGAGTTTGTGCACACATTCATCTGTATGTCTGAGAGAGAGGGTTCACAGGGTTACCGCCACCAGCTAGCCAGGGCCAGCACTCTGCCCTCTGCATAGCTGGAGGGTCAGTGTCACAGTCCTTTTGGCATAAACAGTACAAAAGGGCCAAAGCACAGTGCACAGAGAGCACAGCCTTTGTGCGCCAAAGCACAGTGCACAGAGAGCACAGCCTTTGTGCTCTCCAGTGATGTTTCAGCTGAATGCACAGCCCAAATCAAACAGATAATCCTAATGGAAAACAGTTACTGGATGTGCTGACAAAGCAGGAGAAGAACTATTAAACAAGAAACTTAACAGCGATATAAAAGTGCAACTTAACAAGTGAATGCAGCTCTAAAACACAACCTAATTAAAGGCTTGGAAAAATAATGCTAATTCTGCTGGCCTGTTGAGACCCAGCTGCAACCACAGACTGCACCTCAAATGTAAGAAGTCAATGACTCATAGAGTGAAATACAACTGTGTGGTACATTTTCTAAGCTGATCCGCTCCGCCAAGTATTTAGCATTACAAACAGTGTTTACTTTCTCTGCTGTGCTTGAACCAGCACATTCACACCATTAAAATATTTACCCCTTCATGCACAGCTGGAACTAAGAAGAAGGATTCTTCAAGGGAAGTTTGAACTGGAAAGTCAAACTGGGTGAGTAATTAGATCAGTTAAGGCCTCAGTCATGCAGAAAGCATCTTTATTTTTTGGGAAAAAGCAGGAAGTAGAGACACTGTGGGTTGTAAGGGTTGATGCAATCAGCTACATATGTAATTCGTCTGCTGAATGCTAAACAGAAGGCAAAAAAGGTAAAAAAAAAAAAAAAAAATCTCTTTGGATAAAATTCTGCATGATTAACTGAAGAATAAAACTTTTTCTACCACAGACAATCTTCTTCTTTTTTTTTTGATAGGAAGAAACAAAAGTTATGATGTTCAAGTGCGAGGGCAACAGGTAAACTTTACATCCATGCTGAAACACTTCCCTACATTAAGCACATGCTTCCCACCAAGTAAAAGAAACGATCCATCCATAAGCCCTATCCCCAGCTGAGGCATACAAGTGCACTCAATGCACCGATTCCTAAATTGAAGCTGCTTCTGCACACAAAGAGACTCTACTTATGATACATGTCCACCTCGCCGACTGTGGAGATCTAATATCCGCTGTGAGTCATCATCTGTGGAGGGAAAAACAGCAGCGGTTTTCTTTCTATTTGGCTGCAGGTACATTGAAGTGCATTAAATTCCCATTAGGGGACCTTAGGTCTGTATTTTCAGCCATAGTGGCTGACTAATGGGAGACCCAGTCTGGGATGAATCTGTCATGGTTTAGCTGCACCGGCGGTGGTGACTTGGCCCTGGCGAAAGCAGCCACAATAGGTCCTCTGCTTTGCTCAAACACTGCTATTGATCTGTGACTAGCTGGTAATCAGAAGGACGTGGAAGGAATCATAAAGCACTGTCTGCCTAAGCTCCCCACAAATTGTCCCCTGCAGAGAAAGGGACCCCTGCTAGGAGCCCATGGTTCAGTCAGAGGTAGTTCTTTTGAAAAGCGGAGGCCTGGAGGCCAAGAATGCTGTCATCGTAATGATGCTGCCAAAGTTTTTCTAAACCAGTTATGTGGTGTGCCACAGTCAAGGGAGCTCATTTATTAAATTTTCAGGTGTTATTCCAAGGTTTTACCCCTATCAAGCCACAAAAAAAAGTTAAACCCAGGTTATGGTCAGTTAATTGTACTAGTAATATTTGTCTGAACTGTATCCCAGACTCAGCTTAGAAGTGGATTCATAGAAGCAAAACACTGACATGTATTCATCGTTTACATTAGAGACAAAAGGGATAAACACTCTGTGTCAACATGGGATTTAGCATCTTCCCCAAATATATGTGAACTTAGCAGCTTGGATTCGAACCACAGACCACTAAAGAGTAAAAAATGTTCCCTTATTGCAGACACGTTTTGAATCTCTAAAACAATCACTGGTATTACACAAAATGATGCCTACAAGAACTTTACTAATAATAAATACATACAAAATTCTCATAGGCAGTCATTGTTAATCATAGAAACAGTGGCTCAAAAGTTGTTTTTTTATGATTGAAGTGGCTAAAATAAAGCAAGAACAGTCAGTATAATTTAGGAATGAGCAAAAGAGAGAAAAAATTAAATGAGAGTAAGTTTTGCTGACCGGTCAGGTCCTGCCATGGCAACAGATCTTATCTACAGTAGCAACAACTCCCCAGATATCTATCCAACAGGAGCTGATTGCATCCATGACAAGCCAAACCAATCCACAAAGACCCCCACAACCCAAAGAAACCCAAGGAATGAATTGCTAACAGTTTTAGACTCTCCATATGTTCTTCATTTCATCCCTGACTGGTTCCCTGAGCTGTTCTAGCAGCATTAGAGGAGGATTTTCTCAATATTAGGAGAGTAGATTTAATGTAAATTATATCAGGTTTACATATTTATTTAAATGTAAATTTGATCTAAACATAAATTTTCAGTATCTTTGATATGCAGTCATCTTTTCTGGGCTAAAAAAAAGCCATATCTGGTGACCATAAGTGCAGTAATTTAGTAAATCTGTCATCAGTTAAAGATTAATGTACTCAGAAAGATCTCACAGCATGTAAAGCACAGCAGGTCAGCCAAACATCCAGAGAGAGGAATTTATCTGGCAAGCATGCAGTTCAGCACATACGGAGTAAAAAAAAAAAAAAAAAAACCAGAAAGAAACAAGTTTTCCTCTTGGTTTGTGTCAGCCATAGGTCTTAACACAAAATGAATTAGATTAATCACAGCTTTCATATTAATCAATCATGATTAATCACAGCTTTCATTTTAATTATTCATGATTAATAACAGCTTTCATTTTAATTAATCACGATTAATAACAGCTTTCATTTTAATTAATCATGATTAATAACAGCTTTCATTTTAATTAATGA